>NC_041383.1:162992282-163025237 GCF_002162155.2 Triticum dicoccoides
AGTCAAAGATATAGGGCGATTGGCCTACCGGAACGTTAGAGGGCACATGTCAAGTTTGTGTGTGGCAGGGAGACATTACTAGAGCGCTCGATGTATCGGTGTGTGGGGGGTGGGGGGAGGGGTAGGCAGAGGCCTAACTATAGAGGTAGAATGACTCATATATGTGTTGAGAAGGAGAGACCCAGCTATGTCTTGAGGGAGATCAGTCGACATCCATACATAACTGAAGGACGGGAAATATGATGGGACAGAGAGAGAGAGAGAGGAGAGAGAGAGGGAGGGACAGGGGTAGAGTGCTGGATGGGTGATGGAGTTGCTTATCGAAGATGGTGGGAGAGGCCTACTAGACAAACTGAGGGTGGAACTGCAATGTTATCAATAAGAGTGGGGATGTGTTTCTGTGTGTTCATGTGCGTGATAGATCTGTCAGGACGCATCCATGGATGATGAAGGGGAACCATGTGTTTGGTAAGCAAATCTAACTAGATCGGTAGATCAACTATTGTTTGTCATAGGAAGGGAGAGACACAACTACTGAGGTAGATCGATCGACGTGTGGGTAAAAACGAGTTATAAGGACCTAGCTAGCTATATGTATAGCGAGAGATCGGTTGGTGTACGTCCATTTGTTAGAGGCAAATAAGGCCTAGCAAGATGGGTAGACAGAGAGAATGGAGCTAGGAGGTGGCGCGAGAGGCCCGGCTACTAGCTAGATAGGGGGAGGAGTGTGCGGTTGTGAGATCGATGAAAAGAGGGGCGAGAGTTTACACGTGTGTGTGACCGTATGAGAGACACGAGGCAAGGACACATAAAGGAGGAGAATTAAGGTGTGTGTGTGTGTGTGTATGTTGTAGGCAGGCATCGCTGGAGAGGTTTATCAATTGGTGTGTGTCGGAAAGGAGTTGTGGAGACTCTGGGAGAACGACCTAAAGAAAAAAATGAATGTGCCTGGTGGATAGAATGCCGAGGGAGGGGGAGGGCGAGGAGGGCGTGTGCATGCACGAGAGAAAGTTAGTGGTAGCTACAAAGGTTAGAGGATTGTGTGGGTGTAAGAGACTAACAAAGATCATAATTTGATATGAAAGCGGATTCATATATTTGAATAGGAGATCATAGTGTTTTAAACATACGCATGCATGAATATAGCGGCGATACACGTGATGTGCACATGTTATACCATAATGTGATAATGCATGGCGTTTGCAACTCACAGCTAAATGCCGAACAATCTAAACCATACTATACATCAAACAATCTCACATTTTATTTGAATTTGTGATAATGTGTGGCGTTTGCAGCTTACAACTAAATATGGAACAATCTAAATAATATTGTATATGAAACATTCTCACATTTTATTTGAATTTGTGGTAATGTGTGGTGTTTGCAACTCACATCTAAATACTTGTAGGCGTAGGGGGCGGGGCACATAATGTTATAAACACATTATATATATGAGACATGGTTTAGATTATGAAGATCTAGCTAGAGCTAGAAATGTAGTGTGATTTGAAATCAAAATAAAGTGGATTCAAAAAATCGAGTTCGAGTTCATATAGTACACATAGTTCATATGTAACTCGGGACTAATCATGTGGGGTGCTGTGAAGATAATACACAAACGATGGTTTAACTTGACAATAATGATGATTGTAGATCTTATTAAAACAGAGAAACAAATTCAAATGCTTTGACTTCACAACAATCATTACTGTAGATCTTTTTCAAATAGAGAAACAAATTCAAATTTAGTTCATATTGAAGCGGTAGTATATATGTTTGGAATGCACTAAAACGTTCATTTGAGTAGTAGGTTGCATGCATTATACACGTAGCAAAATATTTTAATTGAACATAAAATGAATTCAAAGTTTTGAGTGACATTTGTAGTGCGCATTAATTTGGTACAGTACACGTTAGGCTTGTCCGGAAATTTCAACCCGCGCCTTGTTAGCCCGAAATATTTAAGATATATCTTTGTCTCGTTGTGCTCCGACAACTCCCTCCATCTCAACCCGCTCCTTGCTATTCCGAAATTACAACACGCGTGAAAACTCCCACCTCCTGTGAAATCCGGACACGTGAAATGCCCGTGGTACCCCTGAACCGAAAGAAGAGCCTCAAATCGGTGGGGGTACTTTCGTAACTTACCCCACATTTTGGATAAGAGCATCCCTAAGCCATGGTCCCCCACTGCCATCCCATCCGCCCACCCATTCGTAAACCGAGGCCGCGAAAACCCATGACGAAGCCCCACACCCTGCTCTGTCCGCCACCCAGCCGGAGCCTCTTCCCCGATGACGCCGTCCACAGCGACACCTCGACATCCCTCATCCACCGTACCGGATGAGGATCCGTCGTCGATCTTGTGGTCCCGCCGGTTAAGCCACCCCGTCCTCCACCTCCAAGGAGCTGCCCCGACGTTCCCCTTGTCTTTTGCGCCACCTCCATTCCCACACCACCGTCTTCACCTGCACCACCGAAAGAGCATCATCATTGCCGTTTCCTCGGATGAAGCTGCGGCCTAATCGGCGCCACCAAAGAGGTTGTACACTAATCGCCGCATTTTCTTCTTGATTCGATCTCACGGTGCTGCCGGCTCTCGGTCCCGAGCCGACATGGCACGGCTCCATCACCGCCTGGTCTTCTGCTTTATCTCTCGCTCACCAGGGTGAAGGAAGAACCAGCCGCAGCAGGGAGGGGGGCTTGCCGGAGAGGTACCCCACTATCTATCTTAGGGTTCAAGGTGGGGGCGGTGGTCGCCGGTGGTGGCGGGGCGGTGGCGTGGGGATCGCCGGAGAAAAAGCTCAGCATGGGGGGCCTAGAGGGATGGCAGGGGCGGCGGCGGACCAGCGGTGGGGAGTGTTTTCGGGGCAGGCGGGGCGGCGCACCGCCGGCCACGGGCGGCGGGGGGGTGCTGTTTGGCCCGGTGGTGGCTGGCGGCTCAGGGGGGTGGAGGTTGAAGATGAACCGCGAGCCCTTGATTTTGTATCCAATGGCTGCAAAATCGACTGACCAGAGATGAAAAAGTCAGTTGACCGATGTGTAGCCTCACCTTGCTAGTGCGTTCAGTTTCGACAGCAAAATTCAGTTTCGACAGCAAAATTCAGTTTCGATAGTTAAGTTCAGTTTCGACAGTTAAATTCAGTTTCGACAGTTAAGTTCAGAGATGAGCGGTTATGTTTTACATCTAGCACTTTGTGGTTATGTATTTTACGTCATGTATTGGAGATGCTATTAGAATTCCACTCAGGTTAACGTTGTTCATTGTCTCTCTTGTCCTGCTTCAGCCTCGGCGTCATACAACTCACCGGAGCTACTCCAACAATGAAACCCTCCATCACAATGGAGCAGTACCTCAGGCTCCATCTCCAAACGCCTAAGATCTTTTTCGACTCCTCCGACAGCAAAGTCAGCCGGAGCATCCTCACCGGACAACCCAATCATGCTGAGATCGACATGGCTTCACCAAAGAGGTTGTACACTTGTTGCATCTCTTTTTTACTCTACATGTTATATATATTGTCCACTGAGCACACGGATTTGTTCCTTTAGTGTGTCCTTGAAAGAAAAAACGTTGGAATTTTAATTTTCACTTGTCCTCCTTTTCAAATTCCTATTCATGAAGCATAAGACTAAGATATAGTAGCATAATAGCATTATAGCTGTACATTTTCTTGTGGTTTGACTTAATCGCACCATGCTTCTTTGCATCCTGTGATCTTCCAATTGTTGTGAATCAAACATCCAGATTGGCAGAAATCTTGTGTTTTTAAATTCTCTGTTTTGCACGTGCATTCCTATCCTATTCCTGTCTATTTCCTATCCCTGCATTGTTGGAATCCTCCAATTCAAACGAGCCCTTACAGAATTACTTCTCTTACAGATAGTTGTCAAAGAAAACCTTGCGTGGTTTGTCCCGCTCCTGCTGCGCTGTCGTCCACCCCAGCTCAGCTGCTCGAACGACAGAAGGATCCAGCACAGCAGGGATCCGGCCTCCAGACTGTCTTTCGCCGCCTCAGATCTTCTTCCCCGCTGCTGGCAGCCATGAAAACTGCATTGCCATCATCAACCGAGCAGATGACCTCGAGGACTACGCGGGTCCGCGAGAGAGGTCGCACTCTTTCGTGTCTTCTTACGTTATGCATCACTTAATATTACATGCTACTTTATCATCCTATTCACCGATTAGACTCTGCGTCAGCTCCAAACTAATGGTCAAACTTGAGTTTTTAAATGGTTGTGGGGTACATATCGGGGCCGCAATCAATAGTATCTATCTACTACCTGGTTAATCTCTGGTGTCTACTATGAGTTTCATGTTGGGTGGGTAACAAACAGTAAAGAAGCCATTATCTGTATTTTTTAACTAAAGCCATTATCTTCCTGCTATTATTGGTTTTGGGTCTATCCACAGGCTGCTACCATCACTCTAGATTTCTGCATGCACTCCTTACATAATCTCACTATGTTTTATTCCTATGCATGACAGTTATTATAAACAATGGAACTGAACATGTAGAGCAAAAGAGACGAGCCTTGTGTGGCAATAAAATTTCATGCAGACGTCGCTCCATGGTAGGCGCAAAGTAAGCCCCCCCTCCACGCATTTCGGATTGTAATCGAGAGGAAGATATCTGTTCTGAGGGGGATTCAGAAGGAGAAGACAACTCCTATTTACCCCCTGAGGTCTTCGCTCTAACTTGCATGCTGATGTTGGTTATATCATGCATATGGTGTCTTGCATTGCTTACTTTATACATCAAATATGTCATCTTCTTAGTTTAGACATCCTTTGTGTGAATGCCATCTGTTTAGTTTATTCATCATTTATGTGAATTATGCAACACCATCTTGTTTAGCCAGGCATCATATATGTGAATTTTGCAATGCCATCCTGCTTAGCCAGTCATCTTATATGTAAATTATATCAGGCCATCCTTTTTTTCGTTACATATTACATTTGTCAACAATGTTAGTACATTCAACTGCTCTTCGTGTGCATCAGCCATTTGACACGGTGATGGCAAATTCTGGAGTGAAAACAAGGTCTTCAAAGCAGACTATGCTATCTGACGAAGCGCATATCTCGCTGGTTATGGATAGCTCCTCAGAGAAGGATTCAGAGACAGATGACCAGTCCTATCCCCCCCCCCCCCGAGGTGTATGCTCTAACTTGGCAGGGTTATGTTGCTCATATCGTGTGTATGGTGTCTTGGATTGCTATGTCATTTGATTAGTTTAGACATGCTTTGTGTGAATGCCACTTGTTCAGTGTCTAATTACCATATATGTGAATTATGCATTGCCATCTTGTTGCAAGACATTATATATGTGAATTATACAATGCTATCTTGTTGCAAAGGCATTATATATGTGAATTATGCAATGTCATGTTGTTTAGCCAATCACCATGTATGTGAATTATATCATGCTATCATTTTTTTGTATTACGTGTTGTATTTGTCGACAATGTTTGTATATTCAACTACTCTTCCTGTGCATCAGCCATTTGAAGCGGTGATGGAAGTATCTGGAGTGAAAACAAGGTATTTAGAGCAGACAATGCTACCTGCTGAAGCAGACATCTTGCTGGTTATAGAGAGCTCCTCAAAGGAGGATTCAGAGACTGATGACCTGTCCTATTTCCCCCCTGAGGTCTATGCTCAAACTTGGCAGGGTTATATTACCCATGTCATGCATGTTGTCTTGCATTGCTTAGTTTTTACATCATATATGGATTGCCATCTGCTTACTTGCTTACTATATAAATCATATATTTGAATTATATCATGCCATCATGTTTACATAGTACATACACATCATATGTCTGAATTATGGCATGGCAACCCATTTAATAAAGGCATCATATAGTTATATCATCTCATCCTGTTTAGTGTTTACAGTCATCATATTTTGAATTATGACATTTTATCCGTGAATGTATGTGAATTATGGCGTGCCAACCTATTTAATAAACACATTATATAGTTATATCATGTCATCCTGTTTTCATAGTCTCATATTTTGAACTATGTATTTCCATCTTTTTTAGTTAGCCATCATAATGTGAAATTGTGTCATGCTATCATGTTTAGTTAGCCATCATATATGTGAAATTGTGTCATGCTATCCTGTTTGGTTAGACAACATAAATATGAATTATTTCATGCCCTCTTTTATTCCCCACTATCCATTGCACCTGTCTATCATACAATGTCTATACTTTCAATTACTTTTCTTGTTTATCAGCCATTTGAATTGGAGAGGGTGATGGTAGTATCTAAGGGAGTAACAACACGGTCTTCAGAAAAGATTGTGCTACCAGTTGATGCAGATAGAACCACGGTTGTACTTGCCCAAGGACCAGATTCACCACACATAACCCAGACTCTCGCAGTTATGTTCTCATGTCATGCACATTACAAGTGTTGTTATTGCTCTATAGTTTCCCACGCTTATATTCTGTCTATTCTGCTTTGTCTTGAACAAATTTTATTTGAACTGTGTCTCTATCTTGATTTGGCAACAAAAACTAGAATGATATAGACCATAAAGTGACCATGGTACATAGATATATGTTTGTTTCATGTTGTTATCATGTCCACTTTACTACTGAACTCATTTACCAAAATGAGTTTCATATACAACATGGTAAACATGTGATGTGTCTGCTTGTTTCTCTTTTAGAATGCGGACAAAATACTGGAGAACAGTACCGCGTTATCCAATGGTAAAGGAAGTAATGCAGATAAGGTTCAAGATAGTGAGACATCCCTGTTGGTCTCCAAGAAAGCTGATAAAAACTATCTTGACGACAGTGAGGGAACCCAAAAGTCTTGTCTTGATGTAGTGTTCGAGTTACTGGCCACTACTACTGGCACAAGCTCTTCGAACTTGCTGCCTGAATCAGTTCGTCTTCTTGAGTCTCAACTTCATGTTGAAAGACATCGATCAGATGTGCTGCGACAGGAAGCCGAAGGACTGAGGAAGTCCCTGCAGAATTTAGATGCATATTTCCTGGTGCAACAGCAAGCGCTGGAGGATTTAAGCGCCAAGCATGCTAAGCATCTTGCCAGCATTTTGGGTACCCAGGATATTGTTTCTTGAGATCTTCTGAAGTGGTTTCAGTTCTGTATTTGTTTTGCTGCGGCGTTTATTTGCGCTGGTCGCCAACTTTGACAACCAATGTATATGATATGCTGCTTTGTTCCCTATATTTGCACTGGTGGCGAACTTTGATGCCCAGTGGATGTAATATGTGTAATAGTCGTGATAGCCTAGCATTAGTTGCTTGCTTATATATTTCCTTGTTGTCTTGTTTATTTGTTTGCTTGTTGTCATTGCAGTTCTTTTTCCGCGGTTTGCTAGTGGCTGCAATAACCTATTTTTTAATACTAGGCCACAATAACCATGGGCTAATATTTACTGTAGTGACACTGGGCCTCCTACAGGCCGTAGAAACAGTGGGCCTTCTATGGGCCGCAGAAACAATGGGCCTTCTATGGGCCGTAGAAACAATGGGCCTTCTACGGGCCGTATCATCAATGGGCCTTATACGGGTCGTATGATCGATTGGCCAAACATGGGCCAAACAAACCGCATTATGGCCGTAAACGGGCTAGAGTTGGAATCGTCCGTTCATGGGCCGACCATAATAGGCCATCGTTAATAGGCCGAATTTGATGACGCTAGGAAAATGGCCCAACGTATTAATGGACCACAAACGGGCCGACTGTAACCACGGGCTGAATTTGGCCCACAGGCAGAAAATGACAGTAACGGGTCGTAAGTAAATGAATACTAGAAATGAGCCCAAGAATAAATGGGTTCTGAGAAGGCCGAAAGATAAATGGGCTGGAAACGGCCCAACAGAGATACACTGTTCATTACGGGCCAGTTTCACAACGGGCCGTTAATGGGTGTAAAGTGATACACTGTTCATTACAGGCTAGTTTCACCACGGGCCGTTAATAGGCCAAGAGTTACAAAGGGCCTCATATAGGCCGAAAGACGTCATGGGCCATACTTGAGCCAGAAGTGAAAACGGGCTGGAATCATATTGGATGGCCCAGTTGACGCTATTGGGCCTAATTCGGATAGGGCGTAATGGGCCTTGGGTTAGCGGGCTGTAAATGGGCTATATGCGAACAGGCCGTTAACGGGCTTTCAATGGGCCGGACCGCCACCTTTTGACCAAGTCAAATGGGCCGGCCTTTTCACAGGAATGGGCCTCTGTTGGGCCGTGCCACATGTCGAAGTATCATAGGCGCCTTCTGTCCAATGAGTGGATGACATATGTCCCAATGATGAGCTGACACGTGTTTCCGCCAACCAATGATGATTTTACACGTGGAAAATCCCATTGGTCGGGGCTGTTAACGGGTTATCGGATCCAAAACCCGACCCGATAGCTTAATGGTGTTCCGTTACGGTGGATGCCACGTGTCGGTCACCCTTGACGAAAGCACTTCTGTGACTCGCGATTTATCGTCATGGAAGTGGACACTTCCGTGATGATAATTTTGGTAATGTCATGGAACACTTCTACGACAGCACAGGTATGACTATCTTGATTCTATCATAAAATCGTCATGGATGTACATGCATGACAAAAAACGCGACCTACTATGACAAACACGTATCATCATGGAAGTGTATTTTTTGTTGTGATGATTGCTTTGATTAGTATGCTTGAATTATTACTATTTCTTATGTCAATATGAACTTTTATTTTGAATCGTTTGGATCCGAACATTCATGCCACAACAAAGAAAATTACATTGAGAATTATGCTAGGGAGCATTCCACATCAAAAAATTTGTTTTTATCATTTACCTACTCGAGGACGAGCAGGAATTAAGCTTGGGGATGCTTGATACGTCCCCAATGTATCTATAATTTTTTTTATTGTTCCATGCTATTATATTACCCGTTTTGGATGTTTATGGGCTTTACTTTACACTTTTATATCATTTTTGGGACTAACCTACTAACCGAAGGCCCAGCCCGAATTGCTGTTTTTTGCCTATTTTAGTGTTTCGAAGAAAAGGAATATCAAACGGAGTCCAAACGGAATGAAAACTTTGGGAGCGGTCTTTTTGGAACAAATGTGATTCAGGGGACTTGGAGTGGACGTCAAGCAACAGAGGAGGTGGCCACGAGGGTGCCCGGCGCGCCCCCTACAGGTGGGGGCGCCCCCCACCCTCGCGGGCCCCTCGAGCGTCCACCGACCTACTTCTTCCTCCTATATATACCCACATACCCTGAAACCATCGAGGAGCACCACGAAAAACTATTTCCACCGCCGTAACCTTCTATATCTGCGAGATCCCATCTTGGAGCCTTCACCGGCGCTCCACCGGAGGGGGAATTGACCACCGAGGGCCTTTACATCATCTCCAAGGCCCTTCCGATGAGTTGTGAGTAGTTTACCACAGACCTTCGGGTCCATAGTTATTAGCTATATGTCTTCTTCTCTCTCTTTGAATCTCAATACAAAGTTCTCCTCGATCTTCTTGGAGATCTATTCGATGTAACTCTTTTTGCGGTGTGTTTGTCGAGATCCGATGAATTGTGGGTTTATGATCAAGTTTATCTATGAGAAATATTTGAATCTCCTCTGAATTCTTTTATGTGTGATTAGTTATCTTTGCAAGTCTCTTCGAATTATCAGTTTGGTTTGGCCTAATAGATTGATCTTTCTTGCAATGGGAGAAGTGCTTAGCTTTGGGTTCAATCTTGCGGTGTCCTTTCCCAGTGACAGCAGGGGCAGCAAGGCATGTACTGTATTGTTGCCATCGAGGATAAAAAGATGGGGTTTATATCATATTGCATGAGTTTATCCCTCTACATCATGGCATCTTTCTTAATGTGTTACTCTGTTCTTTATGAACTTAATACTATAGATGCATGCTGGATAGCGGTCGAAGTGTGGAGTAAGAGTAGTAGATGCAGGCAAGAGTCGGTCTACTTGTCACGGACGTGATGCCTATATACATGGTCATGCCTATATAATCTCATAATTATTCGCTTTTCTATCAATTGCTCGACAGTAATTTGTTCACCCACGGTAATACTTATGCTATCTTGAGAGAATCCACTAGTGAAACCTATGGCCCCCGGGTCTACCTTTTATCATATAAGTTTATCGTCTACTTTTATTTGCATATTTACTTTTCCAATCTATATCGTAAAAATACCAAAAATATCTTATCATATTATCTCTATCAGATCTCACTTTCGCAAGTGGCCATGAAGGGAGTGACAACCCCTTTATTGTGTTGGTTGCGAGGTTCTTTTTTGTTTGTGTAGGTGCGTGGGACTTTTGAGGAGCCTCCTACTGGATTGATACCTTGGTTCTCAAAAATTGAGGGAAATACTTACACTACTTTGCTGCATCACCCTTTCCTCTTTAAGGAAAACCAACGCAAGCTCAAGACGTAGCAGTTGGCATGAACATGACCATAAGACTTGGCATTGTTGTTGCGGGGCTGGTTGTTACCACGGCCAGCTGCTAGAAGGGCCAGATGATTCTGGTTCTGGTTGCATTCCCTAGCACGGTGTCCTGGCTGACCACACCTGAAGCACAGACCATTATTGGGAGTGGGAGCAGGAGCTCGGGGTGGTGGAGCTGGAAGTCATGGTTTCCTAGATGGTGGAGGAGGTAGACGCGGTGTAGCATAGGACTGCCTTGGAGCAGGTGCAGTTGGTTAGTACATGTTGTTGGGAATCCAGATCCTACGCTTCTATGAGGACGGGCCCGAAGATGAGCCCGTGTCATGGTTGTGCCTGTTAGAGCTCTGGTGTTCCCACAGACTAGTTTTGACATTGATGGCCCTGTTCACCAAGGTGGCGAAATCAGCAAAGTCATGCACTAGCAATGCAAGCTTGATGACAGCTTGTAGTCCATCACGGAACTTCTCTTGTCTGCATGCATCAGTTGCAATATCTTCTTCAGCATAGCGGGATAAGTCCAGAAACTCCCGCTGATAAGATTCCACAGTTTTGTTGCCCTGGGTGAGGTTGCGGAACTCCTGCTTCTTCCTGTCCATGATCCCCTGAGGAATGAAGCAGGCATGGAAGGCAGCTTGAAAGTCTGGCCAGGTGATGATCGTTCCAACTGGCAGAGTACGCATGTGGCTGTCCCACCATTGAGCAGCAGGTCCTTTCAGGAAGAAGGAAGCAAAGGTGACATAGCTGGCACAGGCTACATCAGCAAACTCCATCTCATAGGTGATGTCACGGAGCCAGTCATCAGCATCCAGAGGCTGAGTTGAGCTGCGATAGATGGTTGGGTTGAGACGCATGAAATCCTGCAGAGTTACTGGGGTTGGCTGCTGATTCACATTGGGGCGTGATACGTCTCCGTCGTATCTATAATTTTTGATTGTTCCATGACAATATTATTCAACTTTCATATACTTTTGACAACTTTTTATACTATTTTTGGGACTAACATATTGATCTAGTGCCCAGTGTCAGTTCCTATTTGTTGCATGTTTTATGTTTCACAGAAACCCAATATCAAATAGAGTCCAAACGGGATAAAAATGGACGGAGAATTATTTTGGAATATTTATGATTTTTGGGAAGTAAAATCAATGCTAGACGTTGCCCGAGGGGGCCACAAGACAGGGGGCGCCCTAGACTCTCGTGGGCACCCCGTAAGGCAGTTGATGCTCTTCTTTTGCCACAAGAGAGATAATTTTAGGAGAAAAATCTGGGCGAAATATTCACACCAATCAGAGTTACGGATCTATGGATATAAAAGAAACGGTGAAGGGGCAGAATCTAGGAACGCAAAAACAGGGAGAGACAGAGAGATAGATCCAATCTCGGAGGGGCTCTCGCCCCTCCCATGCCATGGGAGCCAAGGACCAGAGGGGAAACCCTTCTCCCATCTAGGGAGGAGGTCAAGGAAGAAGGAGAAGAAGAAGGGGGCCTCTCTCCCCCTTGCTTCTGGTGGCGCCCGAGCGCTGCCGGGGGCCATCATCATCACCGCGATCTTCACCAACACCACCGCCATCTTCACCAACATCTCCATCACCTTCCCCCATCTATATTCAGCGGTCCACTCTCCTGCAACCCGCTGTACCCTCTACTTGAACATGGTGCTTTATGCTTCATATTATTATCCAATGATGTGTTGCCATCCTATGATGTCTGAGTAGATTTTCATTGTCCTACCGGTGATTGATGAATTGCTATGATTGGTTTGAATTGCATGTTTTATTATTGGTGTTGTCCTATTGTGCCCTCCGTGTCGCGCAAGCGTGAGGGATTCCCATTGTAGGGTTTGCAATACTTTCATGATTTGCTTATGGTGGGTGGCGTGAGTGACAGAAGCATAGACCCGAGTAAGTAGGTTGTTTGCGTATGGGATAAAGGGGACTTGATACTTTAGTGCTATGGTTGGGTTTTACCTTAATGATCTTTAGAAGTTGTGGATTCTTGCTAGAGTTCCAATCATAAGTGCATATGATCCAAGAAGAGAAAGTATGTTAGCTTATGCCTCTCCCTCAAATAGAATTGCAATAGTGATTACCGGTCTAGTAACATAGTCAATTGCTTAGGGGCAATTCCACAACTCCTACCACCACTTTTCCACACTCGCTTTATTTACTTTATTGCTTCTTTATCTAAACAGACCCTAGTTTATATTACCACGTTCTTTATTATCTTGCAAATCTATCCAACAACACCTACAAAGTACTTCTAGTTTCATACTTTTTCTAGGTAAAGCAAACACTAAGCGTGCGTAGAGTCGTATCAGTGGCAGATAGGACTTTAGAAAATATTTGTTCTACCTTTAGCTCCTCGTTGGGTTCGACACTATTACTTATCGAAAGAGGCTACAATTATCCCCTACACTTGTGGGTTATCAAGACCTTTTTCTGGCATCGTTGCCGGGGAGTCATAGCGTGGGGTGAATATTCTTGTGTGTGCTTGTTTGCTTTATCACTAAGTAATTTTTATTTGCTGTTCTAAGTTGTTCTCTATCTTTAATTATGGATATGCCACACGAAATACCAAAAAAATTAGGTGTACTTTCTACTCATGGAGATGGGGAACCTCCTAAAACCCTCGATGCTCGTTATGTGAAAGAAATTATGTACTACTTTGATAATCCTGAGAAACCCCCATTCAATTATGTTTAGGAGACACGTTGGATCAACGTGAATTCTTTAGGGATTATCGCTTGACACAAAAAGGGAAACTATTATGGGATCAAATTTATATGTTGCATTGGTATGCCCGGGATCTATGCTTGAGATATGATATTACTTGTTGCTCTAGGATGAAGGCTCCACACCTTCCCTTTTCATGCAAATTTAATGATGATAAAACCTTGGCTTCTTATGCTAATGGTATATATGATTACTATTATGTGGAACAAATAGAAGAATTCCTTGCTTTTAAGGGTGCTTATGAAATTGAATCTTTGTTTGAAAAGTATGAAGCTTTAGATGATGATGTTCATAGGCCTGAAAATTATGCTATATTGAAATATTGCTATGAAAATTACGAATGTAACTACAATATTGATGCGTTTATTGAGAAAGTCTCCGCTGTCCAAGAAGATAATAACATTTTGCAGGAGTCTATGGAAGAAGAAATTGATGAACCTGTGAGCTCATTGGATGAAAAAGATGAGGAGGAGAGTGAAGAACAAAAGGAGGAAGAGAGGATTGATCACCCGTGCCCACCTTCTAATGAGAGTAACTCTTCAACTCGTACATTGTTTAATTCCCCTTCGTGCTTACCGAAGGATGATTGCTATGATGATTGTTATGATCCCTTTAATTCATATGAAATATCCCTTTTTGAAGATGCTTGTTATGCTTGTGGACAAGATGCCAATATGAATTATGCTTATGGAGATGAACTTGCTATAGTACCTTATGTTAAACATGAAATTGTTGCTATTTCACCCACGCATGATAGTCCTATCATCTTTTTGAATTTTCCCTACTACACTAAATCGGAAGTTTGTGCTTATTAAGGATTATGTTGATGGGTTGCATTTTACCGTTGCACATGATGATTTTGATAGATATAATATGCATGTGCTTGGTGCTCCTACTTGCAATTATTATGAGAGAGGAACTATATATCCACCTCTCTATGTTTCCAATATGATAAAATTGCAAGAAACTGTTTATACTATGCATTGGCCTTTACTATGTGTGCATGAATTGTTCTTTTATGACATGCTTATGCATAGGAAGAGAGTTAGACTTCATTGTTGCATGATATATGTTACTTTGTGCTCACTACTAAATCACAAATCATTGTTAATTAAAATTTGCTTTGATATACCTTGGGATCCGGGTGGATCCATTGCTTGAGCACTATATGCCTCGCTTAATGGCTTTAAAGAAAGCGCTGCCAGGGAGACAACCCGGGAGTTTTAGAAAGTCATTTATTTCTGTTGAGTGCTTTTATATAGTTTAAAAAAAAGGGGAACCTAAAACTTTCAAAAAGGAAAGTGGAAGTGAGAGAGACAAGCATTGTTGAAGTGGGAGAGCTCCTTGAACTTTGTTCATGCTCACGGAAACTTTGTGAATCTTAATTACAGAAACTTTTCATAAAAAATAATTATCCCCCTGTACAATTCCTTTGTATTATAAAAATAATGTGCGAAGGTTTGCCTTTAGGATGTTTACATTGCTTGGTGGTTTGTATGGTGCAGGACAAAAACTTTAGTTGTAGTGCGCGATTTTACATTTTTTGTTGGAACGTCAAATGGTTCTGATTCTTTTTGCAATATCTTTCTGTACAAATTTTTTATTTTTCCTAATGTTGGTAGAATTTTTGGGTAACATAAGTATGGTGAATGTTCATATTGCTACAGAATGTTCTGTTTTTGACAAATTCTGTTGTTTATGCATAGTTTACTTGTTTGGATGAAACTATCAATTTATATCAGTGGATTTAAGCCATGGGAAAGCTATATTACAGTATACACAATGCAAAAACAAAATATGAATTGGTTTTCTACAGTACTTAGAGTGGTGATTTGCTTTATTATACTAACGGATCTTACAGAGTTTTCTGTTGAAGTTTTGTGTGGATGAAGTGTCTAATCGAGGATGTGTCAATATGAGGAAAAGGAAGAGAAGCAAGAGCTCAAGCTTGGGGATGCCCGAGGCACCCCAAGTAAATATTAAAGGAGACTCAAGCATCTAAGCTTGGGGATGCCCCGGAAGGCATCCTGTCGGTGTCAAAACCGACGGATCTCGGGTAGGGGGTCCCGAACTGTGTGTCTAGGCGGATGGTAACAGGAGACAAGGGACACGATGTTTTTACCCAGGTTCGGGCCCTCTCGATGGAGGTAAAACCCTACTCCTGCTTGATTAATATTGATAATATGGGTAGTACAAGAGTAGATCTACCACGAGATCAGAGAGGCTAAACCCTAGAAGCTAGCCTATGGTATGATTGTTGTTCGTCCTACGGACTAAAACCCTCTGGTTTATATAGACACCGGAGAAGGCTAGGGTTACCCAGAGTCGGTTACAATGGGAGGAGATCTACATATCGTATCTCCAAGCTTGCCTTCCACGCCAAGGAAAGTCCAATCCGGACACAGGACGAAGTCTTCAATCTTGTATCTTCATAGTCCAGGAGTCCGGCCAAAGGTCATAGTCCGGTCATCCGGACACCCCCTAATCCGGGACTCCCTTAGTAGCCCCTGAACCAGGCTTCAATGATGACGAGTCCGGCGTGAAGATTGTCTTCGGCATTGCAAGGCAGGTTCCTCCTCCGAATACTTCATAGAAGATTTTGAACACAAGGATAGTGTCCGGCTCTGCAAAACAAGTTCCACATACCACCGTAGAGAGAATAATATTTGCACAAATCTAATATGCTGACGTATTCCGCGGCATGACATAACGCCACGGCCAAGCCTTTATTCGAATCGTTTTACTATCCCACCTCTGCGCGTTTAGTGAGGTGGTTTCCTTGGCACGTCTTGTCGAAGTAGAGATCGTGTCCCCTTATTCCGGGATTCTCATCAATACGGGTGTGGGTAACCCAACCGTGCCATTAATCACGGCGCTTGGGAGATAAGCAAGTTTTACCAGGCTGGTGGGGGCACATAGTTTCGTCCGCCCATATAAGGGGATAAGGATCCAGCTTTTTCATCTACGCCTTCTTCCTCCTTCGCTTATCCATTCCCGCGCACTCGAGCTCCAGCGCCCAAGTCCGCACTTCCCACCTCAACCTTCTCCAGCCATGTCCGGAGCGGGAGGCAGGTGGATGGCCTCCTCCGTCACGGAGGGGCACATCAAAAAGTTGAGGAAGGCCAGATACTTGTCCAACGACATTGTGCACCGGCTTCCAGACGAGGGGCAGCTTATCCCCACCCCCAGGCCCCATGAGAGGGTGGTGTTCCTCCCCAATTTCCTCCGCGGACTGGGCTTCCCACTCCACCCATTTGTCCGGGGGCTCATGTTCTACTACGGCCTGGATTTCCACGATCTGGCCCCAAACTTCATCCTCAACATCTCGGCGTTTATTGTCGTGTGCGAGGTCTTCCTCCGCACCAAGCCCCACTTCGGCTTATGGCTGAAGATCTTTAATTTCAAGCTGAAGGTGGTGGGCAGCCAGCAAGCGGAGTGCGGAGGCGCCATGGTGGGCAAGATGCCCAACGTCACATGGCTCGAGGGCTCCTTTGTAGAAACCATCAAAGGGTGGCAATCGGGGTGGTTCTACGTCATCGAGTCACGTGACCCTGAATGGGCAGCAGCCCCCGAATTCCGATCTGGCATCCCCACACGGCTCACCTCCTGGAAAGAGACGGGCCTATCGTGGGGTAATTCGGGGGAGCTGACCAGGCTCCAAACCTGCGTCCAAAACCTGGTGGACAAGAAGGTTAAACTTGTCAACTTAGTCCAGGTCATGATCTTCCACCGGATCCTCCCGTGTCAACGACGGGCTTTTTACTTGTGGGAGTTTGACCCGGCCCGGCACCAAACTTTGTCCAGGCTCTTTGACACAGCGCACGAGGATGCCTGGAAGGTGCTATTAAAGGGCACCGAGCGCGGATTCTGCGCAAAGTGCCAAGCCAGCGTGGTAAGCCTGCTTTACCCTTTACGGCATACTTGTTTTTCATAGTTTGACTCTATGCGGGATCTAAGCTCCTGTTCCTTTGACAGGACTGGCAGAAGAAGTCCAAACAACTCGATAGTCCGGCTCCTTTGCCCGAAGGCCCAGCGGATGCCCGTTTGGCGAAGCTGCTGGTCCCGGCACCTCACGTGGTGCCGGAGAAGAAGGCCAAGAAGAAGGCCACGGGAAATCGAAAGAGTTCCCGGCGCCTGGTGGTGTCGGATTCATCATCCGACGACTCCGAAGCACACTCCTCCCATGAAGACGAGCAGGAGGAAGAAGAGGCCTCTCCCCCTCCAACGGGGGGAGGAATGAAATGGAAGGCCGCCCCAACTAGGGGGGTGGAGGGTCCAAGAAGGGAAAGACCCTTCCTCCGGACTACTCCACCAACGCCGACGACAGCGAAGAGGAGTGGCCATCCAGGGCCAATCCCCTGGCAAAATCGTAAGTATCTTGATACCAGAATAACTCATGGCGTTCCTTTATTGCGCAGTACCTCCTGACGCCGAATATAATCATGCAGTCCGCCCCAGGCCCGGCTCGACGCCTTGTCGAGCGGCTCCCTGGACTCGTCGGATGTGAATAGTCTTTCACTCCTGACTGCTACCCCCCTCGCCCTACGGACGATGCTGAGGTGGAGTCCCAAAAGGGGCCAAGCCAGGAGGAGGTGGTCCTGGAGGCGCCGCAAGGCGACCTCCCGGACTCCAGGCACAAAGGGGATAAAACCCCAAAGGGCTCTAAGTCTGGCCCTGGGCCGAACACCGAACCGGAACCTTCAGTGGTTCCGGAGTCTGGCAGACGGCCCCCTTGTAAGAAGGGCAAGCCTACGACACCGGTGGCCTCCGTTCAACCGGAGGCACCGGATAATTTGCTAGAGGTGCTTAACGGCGCCTCCATCGACGAGGAGCACCGCACTGTTATGAGTGCGGTGATCCAGAAGGTTCAGTCCGCCAAGAGCGGGCTGACGGAAGCCTATGCCAGCCTTCTAACAGGCTTTGAGGTATGTATTTAAGACATGTACAAATATTACCGCATAGATAGTAGCCCCTGATGCTCAGTTTGGTGTTCGGAAAGAAAAGCCGGACTACGGATCTAAAAAGATATACGCAGGAGTCTAGCATAAATATGTCAATATGGGAATGCAGGCTGCACTGCTAACCTCTGCCGCACTGACTGCGGAGGTCGATGCGTTGAAGCAGAGCCTCGAGCGGTCCGAGAACGAGCTCTGCCTTGCGAAGAAGCAGCTCGAGGAAAAGGAAGGTAAGTAGTACCTTATGTAAGTATATAAAAATACCTGGTTGCAAATAATGACAGGACCAACGTGAGTGTTACAGGGGCCACAACCGAGGTGGGGACCCTGAAGGAAGCGTTGTCCAAGGCCGAAGACAATGCGGCCGTGGAGCGCACCGAGCGAGAAAAGCAGGAGGCGCGGGCGGAGGAGGTGCGGCAAGAGCTCCACGCTCTTGTGAAAAAACACGATAGTTTGGAGCTTGACTCAAAGACTCGAGAGTCCGAGCTTGCCTCGGCCCTTGAGAGCGCCAAATCTACCAAGGCCGAAGCCCAAAAAGCCCTCCAGGAAATTGAGGCGATGAAGAAGATAGCGGCGGGTAAGGCATTCTTTATGCAAAGCAAGCACGTGAAAGTGAATTACTTGTTACTTACCCGAGTTCGGAGCTCTCCAGGAGCATTCGCAGATCTGCCCCGCAGTGTGTCCGACGCCGCCGCATTCTACCGAGCCGAGGAAGGGAGCTCGACGGAGAAGGTGTTCTGGTCCCAGTATGTTGAGGCCGGACACCCGGTGCCCTTGAGTGACCAGCCGAAGCAGCTGGTCGGGCTCCATAAGGCAGTCGAACAGGCCATGAAGGGCCTTATAGGCCGGCTATGGCATGGAGAGGCCATGCCTGGGAGCTACTTTGGGCTGGTGAGGCAGCTGGTGGATGCCTGTCCATGGCTTGAAATCATCAAGCACTCCGTATGCATCGAAGGTGCCCGTAGGGCCCTTGCCCGTGTTAAAGTACACTGGGGCAAGATGGATGCTGAGAAGCTGGTGACAGATGGGCCACCGGAGGGGAAGGAGCATCGCAAGCCCGAGTTGTATTATGAGGGCGTCCTGAAGGGTGCCTGCCTTGTGGCGAATGAGTGTTCCAAGGATGTAATTTTTGAGTAAACTCGCTCATGTTATCCTGTGCGCTGAAAACTTGTTCATATGCGCTAAGCATTTCTTGTTGAATTTAAAATATTACCTTCTGTGCGGCCATTTATTAAATCTGAGAGATGGCGAGTCGTCGGCTTCTACCCCCATGCCACAGGATAAACCTGAGCGCTCTTGTTCCCATTCTTGGGTCCTTCGAGGGAGGCGCTCAGCACAACGAACCAGGCAATCGGACTATAATGCTTTATCACTCTCACTTAGCCATAGAATTGTATAATTTTAAATTTTGGTGAAGCCCCTAGTATTCGGAAGACCGAGTTCGGGGCGCTATCCACGCCTAGGCTGGACAAAGCCAGCTCCTCGCTCTAAGCGGCATAAGTCTTTAGGGACTCGAAAACCTCTCGAACAGCGACCGGCTCTCGCCCTATCATGACGGTCAGTTTTAGCTTTCTCTACTGAGGTGCTTAACCCAGCTCAACTAGGGCACAATCGCAGTAGTTCTCCCAGCGCTACCTTAGCCGATATAACGGAACATAAGGCACCAAAACATGGAAGCCGGGCAAACCCAACTATTGACCCAAGACATGATTCGGAGCCGATGCATATAATGTTATAAGTTCGGAGTCCCGCACTCGTGAGAGTGTTCGGACTTCTCGCACCATATTCTGGGGTACTTAAGCCCCTGGTGTATTGGCCATACCAAAGTGTACGGTTGCATAATGTCATAACTGAACATATTTACATAAAAAATGAATGCAATAATAGACAAGAGCTATGTATTGTTTATTAAAAGGTTGCTGTGAAAGCAGAACGATACAAATAGTGTGATAAGAAAGAGATGGGATTATTTGACATGTCCCCCTCTAGGGGCAAGCTGCGAGACTTTATGTAAGACAGGTATTTAGCTCGTTATAGAGACCACCTGGACATTCGACGTAGGTTGCTGCCTCCCTGGCTATTGCATCGTGTGTTCGGCGATTGTACTGTCGGACAGGCCTTCTGAAGAGTGGAGTCCTGAAAGTAAGAAAAAAAAGAAATGACAAAATTTGGAGCCCCTAGTGCGGTTGAGCCGCATGTTGGGCGTGCCGTGGTTGTGGCCCTCCCCTTATTCCCATGGTATTTCTAGGGCGTAATTATGTACGCGCAGTAATGGTTTCGCAATTTCGCGAGGGCTGGGGTTGGGGCCACACTGCTATGCTTGCTCGGAACGTGCCAGACGGTCTTTTTGTAGGTTACTCCGGGCGCGCTTGACGGTGTCCGGACGTTTAATAGCCGGACTGGAGAATTGCCTTGAGAGGCTACTTTGTACTTCCTCCGCGAGGGCCGCCGTATGCTCCTCTGTTCGAAAAGAGCATTCGGTGTTTCCATTGACCGTAATGACTCCTCGAGGGCCTGGCATCTTGAGCTTGAGGTATACGTAGTGCGGCACCGCATTGAACTTTGCAAATGCGGTTCGTCCGAGCAGGGCGTGATAGCCACTGCGGAACGGGACTATGTCGAAGATTAACTCCTCGCTTCGGAAATTATCCGGGGATCCGAAGACCACTTCCAATGTAACTGAGCCTCTACAGTTGGCCTCTACACCTGGTATGACGCCTTTAAAGGTCGTCTTTATGGGTTTAATCCTTGAGGGATTTATGCCCATTTTTTGCACTGTATCCTGATAAAGCAGGTTCAGGCTGCTGCCGCCGTCCATAAGGACTCTAGTGAGGTGAAATCCGTCAATGATTGGGTCTAGAACCAATGCAGAGAATCCGCCGTGGCGGATGCTAGTGGGGTGGTCCCTTTGATCAAAAGTGATCGGGCAGGAGGACCATGGGTTGAAGTTTGGGGCAACTGGCTCCAACGCATATACGTCCCTGAGTGCACGCTTCCGCTCCCTTTTGGGGATGTGGGTTGTGTATATCATGTTCACCATCTGCACTTGTGGGGGAAAGCCCTTATGTCCCCTATTGTTCGGCTGCCGGGGCTCCTCCTCGTCATCGCTATGCAGCCCCTTGTCTCTGTTTTCGGCACTTAACTTGCCTGCCTACTTGAACACCCAACAGTCCCTGTTGGTGTGATTGGCTGGTGTTTCGGGAGTGCCGTGTATCTGGCACGAGCGATCGAGTATTCGGTCCAAACTGGACGGTCCCGGAGTATTTCTTTTGAATGGCTTTTTCCGCTGACCGGGTTTAGAGCCTCTGAATCCGGCATTAACTGCCGTATCCTCAGCATTGTCGCCGTTAATGCAGCACTTGTGCTTGTTGCGACGCGACCTGCCATTGTTGTCCTTGGTGTCTGAACTACCAGGGCTCTTGGTTATGTTATTACTACGAGCTAGATAGCTGTCTTCTCCCGCGCAAAAGCGGGTCATGAGTGTTGTGAGGGCTGCCATGGATTTCGGCTTTTCCTGTCCTAGGTGCCGGGCAAGCCATTCGTCATGGATGTTATGTTTGAAGGCTGCGAGGGCCTCTGCATCCGGACAGTCGACTATTTGATTTTTCTTGGTTAGGAACCGTGTCCAAAATTGTCTGGTCGATTCCTCTGGCTGCTGAATTATGTGGCTTAGGTCATCGGCGTCTGGTGGTCGCACATAGGTGCCATGGAAATTGTCAAGGAATGCGGCTTCCAGGTCCTCCCAGCAACCAATTGACTATGCTGGCAAGCTGTTAAGCCAATGCCGAGCTGGTACTTTAAGCTTGAGTGGGAGGTATTTGATAGCGTGTAGATCATCACCGCGGGACATGTGCATATGAAGGAGATAATCCTCGATCCATACCGCAGGATCTGTTGTGCCATCGTATGATTCGACGTTTATGGGTTTGAAACCCTCGAGGATTTGATGATCCATTACTTCATCTCTGAAGCATAGTGGGTGTGCGGCGCCTCTGTACTGGGCTATATCACGACGTAGCCCAAATGAGCTTTGTCTGTTGTGTTCGGCATGGCCGTATTTGCCATATCCGGCATGACGGTTATCGTCATGTGTTGTGGGGCGCCCACGCGATCCGTAGATCGATCTTGCCTTGCCCTGTCCTCCAATACGTCTCGCAGGTCTGGCGCATTTCCCCGTGCCTTGGTATTTTTTGAGCGACGCCGGGGTGCGGCTTGAGTGGATGGCCGAGAGGCCTCTCTGTCGCGGACACGAGGTGGCCGGTCGGCCGCGTCGTGCGCTGGTGATGGAGGTTTAGGTGCTTCCTCCTCTAATCGGGGTAGCAGTCTGCGCTTTGGGTAGCTCTTGGAGGGGCGTTCGAGTTCGTACTCTTCGGCCGCAAGGACTTCAGTCCATCTGTCGGCTAGCAAGTCTTGGTCAGCTCTAAGCTGCTACTGTTTTTTCTTGAGGCTGCTCGTCGTGGCCATGAGCCTGCGTTTGAAACGCTCTTGTTCGACGGGATCCTCAGGCACGACAAATTCGTCGTCGTCGAGGCTTGCCTCGTCTTCAGAGGGAGGCATGTAATTATCGTCCTCTACCTCTCTGTCTGCCGCTCTCTCATGAGGGCTGGTTTCTCCGTCCTCCTATGTTGAATCCTGTTGGAGGGGGTTGTCTTCGGCACTGTCCGGGGTGTTATTATCTTCCGTGCCGGAATCGCCGTTTTTGCTTTGGCGGGATTTAGAGCGGCGCCACTGACGTCGGCGCTGAGGCTGCTTCTTGGAGGGGTCATCCTCCGTTGTTCCATCGCCATTCCCTTCTTTTGGGGTGTCCACCATGTATATGTCGTATGACGAGGTGGCTTTCCAGTGCCCTATAGGCGCTGGTTCTTGGTCGTCTCCTTCATCGGCGTCCATATCGTCGATGTCTTCGGAGTCGAAGTCGAGCATGTCGGTTAAATCATCGACAGTGGCTACGAAGTGGGTGGTGGGTGGGCTTTGAATTTATTCATCGTTCGCATCCCAACCTTGCTAACCATAGTCCGGCCAGGGCTCTCCTGATAAAGAGAGAGACTTTAGTGAATTCAGAATGTCGCCGAAGGGCGAGTGCTGAAAGATGTCCGCGGCGCCGAACTCCATGATCGGTGCCCAATCGGGTTCGATCGGCAGGGGCGCGGAAGGTTCGGAGTCCGGAAAGGAGTCCGGCACCTTGGAGTCATGAGCTTCGCAAAGGACAAGACTGGTGTTCGGCTCGATCACCGTAGAGATTGCAGCCCCCGAGGCGGTGTCCAGCCACCCGTCCTCGATTTGTGCAGTCGGCTCCGAGCTAAGGGTCGGAGCGGACACTGGGGCGGCTTCATGGGCACTGTTCGGCGGTAGAGCCAGATCATGCCCATTGTGACAGTGCGGCACGCTCGGCTGTGGCTCGAACCTGTCGAAGATCAAGTCTCCACGGATGTCAGCCGTGTAGTCCAAACTTCCAAACCTGACCTGATGGCCAAGCGAATTGGCCCGCAGCGCAAAGCCGCTGAATACGAAGATCTGTCCGGGGAGAAAAGTCTCACCCTGGACCGCATCATTGTTGATGATCGGAGGAGCTATCGGGCCTAAATATGACGACACAAAGGAACTCTCAATGAAAGCACCAATGTCGGTGTCAAAACCGGCGGATCTCGGGTAGGGGGTCCCGAACTGTGCGTCTAGGCGGATGGTAACATGAGACAAGGGACACGATGTTTTTACGCAGGTTCGGGCCCTCTAGATGGAGGTAAAACCCTACTCCTGCTTGATTAATATTGATAATATGGGTAGTACAAGAGTAGATCTACCACGAGATCAGAGAGGCTAAACCCCAGAAGCTAGCCTATGGTATGATTGTTGTTCGTCCTACGGACTAAAACCCTCTGGTTTATATAGACAACGGAGAAGGCTAGGGTTACACAGAGTCAGTTACAATGGGAGGAGCTCTACATATCGTATCGCCAAGCTTGCCTTCCATGCCAAGGAAAGTCCCATCCGGACACGGGACGAAGTCTTCAATCTTGTATCTTCATAGTCCAGGAATCCAACCAAAGGTCATAGTCCGGTCATTCGGACACCCCCTAATCCGGGACTCCCTCACATCCCCTCTTTCTTCAACAAGTATCGGTATGTTTTCGGATTCGTTTCGTTCATGCGATATGTGCAGGTCTTGGAGCGTCTTTTGCATTTAGTTTTCACTTTTCTTTTATGCACCATGCTATTATGAGATAGTCCTTGGTTGATTTATAGAATGCTCATTGCACTTCACTTAAATCTTTTGAGTATGGCTTTATAGAATGCTTCATATGCTTCACTTATATCATTTGAAGTCTGGATTGCCTATTTCTCTTCACATAGAAAACCGCCATTTGTAGAATGCTCTTTTGCTTCACTTATATTTGTTAGAGTGTGGGAATATCTTTTGTAGAAAGAATTAAAATCTCTTGCTTCACTTATATCTATTTAGAGAGATGACAGGAATTGGTCATTCACATGGTTAGTCATAAAATCCTACATAAACTTGTAGATCGCTGAATATGATATGTTTGATTCCTTGCAATAGTTTTGCGATATAAAGATGGTGATATTAGAGTCATGCTAGTGGGTAGTTGTGGATTGTAGAGACACTTGTGTTGATGTTTGCAAGTCCCGTAGCATGCACGTATGGTAACCATGTGTGATAAATTTGAAGCTTGGGGTGTTTTTTGATTGTCTTCCTTATGAGTGGCGGTCGGGGACGAGCGATGGTCTTTTCCTACCAATCTATCCCCCTAGGGGCATGCATAGTAGTACTTTGCTTCGAGGGCTAATAAACGTTTGCAATAAGTATATGAGTTCTTTATGACTAATGTGAGTCCATGGATTATACGCACTTTTACCTTTCCAGCATTGCTAGCCTCTTCGGTACCGTGCATTGCCCTTTCTCACCTCGAGAGTCGGTGCAAACTTCGCCGGTGCATCCAAACCCCATGATATGATACGCTATATCACACATAAGCCTCATTATATCTTCCTCAAAACAGCCACCATACCTACCTATCATGGCATTTCCATATCCATTCCGAGATATATTGCCATGCAACTTCCATCATCATCATATACATGACTTGAGCATTTATTGTCATATTGCTTTGCATGATCGTAAGATACCTAGCATGATGTTTTCATGGCTTGTCCATTTTTTGATGTCATTGCTACGCTAGATCATTGCACATCCCGGTACACTGCCGGAAGCATTCATATAGAGTCATATCTTTGTTCCAGTATCGAGTTGTAAGTAAATAAAAGTGTGATGATCATCGAGCATTGCCCCATGGGAAAAAAGAAAAAAGAAAAAAAAAGGAAAGGCCAAAGAAGCCTAAATAAAAAAAGGGGCCAAAGAAGCCCACCGAAAAAAAAGAAAAAAGGAAAAAAAAGAAAAGAATAGGGGGCAATGTTACTATAATTTTTCCACACTTGTGCTTCAGAGTAGCACCATGTTCTTCATATAGAGAGTCTCCTATGTTATCACTTTCATATACTAGTGGGAATTTTCATTATAGAACTTGGCGTGTATATTCCAACGATGGGCTTCCTCCAATGCCCTAGGTCTTCATGAGCAAGCAAGTTGGATGCACCCCCACTTAGTTTCGGTTTGAGCTTTCATACACTTATAGCTCTTAGTGCATCCGTTGCATGGCAATCCCTACTCCTCACATTGACATCAATTGATGGGCATCTCCATAGCCCGTTGATTAGCCGTGTCGATGTGAGACTTTCTCCCTTTTTGTCTTCTCCATATAAACCTCCACCATCATATTCTATTCCACCTATAGTGCTATATCCATGGCTTGCGCTCATGTATTGTGTGAGGGTTAAAAAAGCTGAAGCGCGTTAAAAAGTATGAACCAATTGCTCGGCTTGTCATCGGGGTTGTGCATGATGGGAGCATTTTGTGTGATGAAAATGAAGCATGGCCGAACTATATGATTTTGTAGGGATAAGCTTGCTTTGGCCATGTTGTTTTGAAAAGACATGATTGCTTTACTAGTACGCTCGAAGTATTATCGTTTTTATGTCAAATGATAGACTATTGCTTTGAATCACTCGTGTCTTAATATTCATGCCATGATTAGACATATGATCAAGATTATGCTGGGTAGAATTCCACATCAAAAATTATCTTTTTTATCATTTACCTACTCGAGGACGAGCAGGAATTAAGCTTGGGGGTGCTGATACATCTCCGTCGTATCTATAATTTTTGATTGTTCCATGCCAATTATTCAACTTTCATATACTTTTGGCAACTTTTTATACTATTTTTTGGGACTAACATATTGATCCAGTGCCCGGTGCCAGTTCCTATTTGTTGCATGTTTTATATTTCACAAAAACCCAATATCAAACAGAGTCCAAACGGGATAAAAACGGACAGAGAATTATTTTGGAATATTTATGATTTTTGGGAAGTAAAATCAATGTGAGACGGTGCCCGAGGGAACCACGAGACAGGGGGGCGCGCCCTAGGGAGGCATGCGCGCCCTGGACTCTCGTGGGCACCCCATAAGGAGGTTGATGCTCTTCTTTTGCCGCAAAAAAGCTAATTTAATGAGAAAAATCTGGGCGAAAGATTCACCCCAATCGGAGTTACGGATCTCCGGATATAAAAGAAACGGTGAAGGGGCAGAATCTGGGAACGCAGAAACAGGGAGAGACAGAGAGATGGATCCAATCTCGGAGGGACTCTCGCCCCTCCCATGCCATGGGAGCCAAGGACCAGAGGGGAAACCCTTCTCCCATCTAGGGAGGAGGTCAAGGAAGAAGAAGAAGAAGAAGGGGGCTTCTCTCCCCCTTGCTTCCGGTGGCACCGAAGCGCTGCCGGGGGCCATCATCATCACCGCGATCTTCACCAACACCTCCACCATCTTCACCAACATCTGCATCACCTTCCCCCCTCTATATTCGGCGGTCCACTCTCCTGCAACTCGTTGTACCCTCTACTTGAACATGGTGCTTTATGCTTCATATTATTATCCAATGATGTGTTGCCATCCTATGATGTCTGAGTAGATTTTCGTTGTCCTACCAATGATTGATGAATTGCTATGATTGGTTTGAATTGCATGTTTTATTATTGGTGCTGTCCTATTGTGCCCTCCATGTCGCACAAGCGTGAGGGATTCCCATTGTACGGTTTGCAATACGTTCATGATTTGCTTATGGTGGGTGGCGTGAGTGACAGAAGCACAGACCCGAGTAAGTAGGTTGTTTGCGTATGGGATAAAGGGGACTTGATACTTTAATGCTATGTTGGGTTTTACCTTAATGATCTTTAGTAGTTTTAGATGCTTGCTAGAGTTCCAATCATAAGTGCATATTATCCAAGAAGATAAAGTATGTTAGCTTATGCCTCTCCCTCAAATAGAATTGCAATAGTGATAACCAGTCTAGTAACGTAGTCAATTGCTTAGGGGCAATTCCACAACTCCTACCACCACTTTTCCACACTCGCTTTATTTACTTTATTTCTTCTTTATATAAACAGCCCCTAGTTTATATTTACGCGTTCTTTATTATCTTGCAAATCTATCCAACAACACCTATAAAGTACTTCTAGTTTCATACTTGTTCTAGGTAAAGCAAACACTAAGCGTGCGTAGAGTCGTATCAGTGGCAGATAGGACTTGAGAGAATATTTGTTCTACCTTTAGCTCCTCGTTGGGTTCGACACTCTTACTTATCGAAAGAGGCTACAATTATCCCCTACACTTGTGGGTTATCAGGGCGAGGAAACTGAGCCAGCATATTCTCCATGAACTGACGGTTCAGCTCGAACTGTTAGATCATACCAGCCATGTACTTAGGCGGTGGTGGGGCGTTGCCACCACGACCACGACCACCTAGTCTAACCATCCTGCTAATATATAAGAGGGGTAGTTCAACATTGGGAAATTTGCATAGACAAGAATCATTCATGATGAAACATGCATAATGAAAGGAGCACGATAGATACTACATAGTAGTCAGCATAACTTACAAAAGGGGTCGGACATAGAGTTCAGTATACAAAGTTCAGTACATAGACTAAGTCATCATAGGCGGCACGCAGGCTCACGGCGAATGCATCTAATACTAATAAGCAAGACAACATCAGTCCCAGGAGGAATTGTGGAGGTAGTCCTAGCATGACAGCTGGTAGTGAGGCAATGGATAGTCCTCCATGTCAACGGCCTGGGGGCGCGGATACTCTCGTGTAGAACCCGATGCTCAGGTGGCAGAAAAGGACCAAGTGCGGGAGCATAGCCTCCCACCTCTGGCCAACCGACATCGTGGGGCATTACGGTCCTAGTTGTGTAGATCGCAGAACACGACAGCTGTCTAGATAGAACAAAGGGGTGCAACAGCACCAGAGCACTGTAAAGGTGTTGACGGGTGGTGTACAACTCATGCCGAAGAGCTCGGTTAGCTCGGTCCAGCCCATCAGCATGCAGAACAAGGCTCTAATGGTGGAAGGGCTCTCAGGTGACGGTGGAGTAGGCAGCAGTGTAGTATCCCTCCACACCAACGTCGGATGTGATAGCAATGTGCCTGAAAGGGGAAGTGTCTAATGCCCGATACTCTCCACGAAGGTGTGTCAGAGCAGCATAAGCAGCACCGTGGACTGCCATCTCGATGGTCACTCCAACACCATGAGCGGTGTGCAATGCAGTAGTGGAGTCATACTCCCGAGAGTAGAGGTGGACGATGGCACAGTACTGCTCCTGGTTAAAGTCCTGGAACTTCTCGTACATGGTGTACTCAGGGTGCCAGCGATAACCCAGATAGGTCATCATCTCAGCTAGCACAGCAGGTGATCCTGAGGCATCAATGGTCGTCGTGTGGCACACGACCTGCCTTGTGGGTTCCATTTGAAAACAAAGATGTTTCAATGGAGTCAAATGACAATGTGGGTATTATTCAAAATACTATCCTACAGAATAATTATGGCTTATCCAACTTTGGGGTGAATGTGGTAACGGGATCCTAATGTTAGGGTTAGTAAATTCGTTTAACCCGAGTAGGAGAGAGTTCAGAGCCCCAGAGTAAAGGTCGAGGAGTAAAAGATCCTAATATCACCCAATGGCGATGTGGGCCCGTAAGACTCACAGCCATGTTAGTAAAAGTTTTGTAGTGACTAGACTCGACTTCAGCCAAGGAGTGTGGAAGGGGGATTCGTACAAGTAGTCGGCTCTGATACCGACTTGTGACGCCCCCGATTCAATTGTACACTAATCATGCATGCAAATGTGTACGATCAAGATCAGGGACTCATGGGAAGATATCACAACACAACTCTAAAAGTAAAATAAGTCATACAAGCATCATATTACAAGTCAGGGGCCTCGAGGGCTCGAATACAAGTGCTCGAACATAAACGAGTCAGCGGAAGCAACAATATCTGAGTACAGACAAAGGTTAAACAAGATGCCATAAAATGGCTAGCACAAACTGGGATACAGATCGAAAGAGGCGCAGGCCTCCTGCCTGGGATCCTCCTAAACTACTCCTGGTCATCATCAACGGCCTGCACGTAGTAGTAAGCACCACCACTGTAGTAGGAGTCATCGTTGACGGTGACGTCTGGCTCCTGGGCTCCAACGTCTAGTTGCCGCATCCGAGAAGAAAAGGAAAGAGGAGGAAAAGAGGGAGCAAAGCAACTGTAAGTACTCATCCAAAGTACTCGCAAGCAAGGATCTAGACTACATATGCATGGGTATATGTGTAAAGAGGCAATATCGATGGACTGAACTGCAGAATGCCAGAATAAGAGGGGGATAGCTAGTTCTATCGAAGACTACGCTTCTGGCAGCCTCCGTCTTGCAGCATGTAGAAGAGAGTAGATTGAAGTCCTCCAAGTAGCATCACATAGCATAATCCTACCCGGTGATCCTTCCCTCATCGCCCTGTGGGAAAGCGATCACCGGGTTGTCTCGGGAACTTGTCTGAGTGTGTTTTATTAAGTATACGGTTCTAGTTGTCATAAGGTCAAGGTACAACTCGGGTCGTCCTTTTACCGAGGGACACAACTATTCGAATAGATAAACTTCCCTGCAGGGGTGCACCACATAACCCAACACGCCCGATCCCTCTGGCCGGACACACTTTCTTGGGTCATGCCCGGCCTCAGAAGATCAACACGTCGCAGCCCCACCTAGGCCTAACAAAGAGGTCAACACGCTGATCTAAATCCTAAGCGCGTAGGGGTCTGGGCCCATCGCCCATTGCACACCTGCATGTTGCGTGGGCGGCCGTAAGCAGACCTAGCCTCCCTAATACAAGAGCAGGCGTTCCAGTCCAATCCGGCGCATGCCGCTCAGTCGCTGATGTCTAGAAGGCTTCGGCTGATACCACGACGTCGAGTGCCCATAATTGTTCTTGTGTAGTTGGTTAGTGCGTATAGGCCAGTGGCCAGACTCAGATCAAATACCAAGATCTCGTTAAGCATGTTATTATGAAGTAACCGCAAACGCCGACCAGGGCCAGGCCCACCTCTCACCTAGGTGGTCTCATCCTGCCCTGTCGCTCCACCACAACGATCCACTCAGAGGGCTGTCGGGAAAGTATGTCCTTTCAGCCCCCAATCCATGAATAACCCGCGGGTACTCAACGAGCCGACCCGACTTTAGTCATCATTTGCATAGTATGTATGTATGTATAGTATATACCCGTGCACCTCCTGAGTGATCATGGCCCGATAGTATAGCAAGGCAGACTGACAAGAATGTAGGGCCACTAATGATAAACTAGCATCCTATACTAAGCATTTAGGATAGTAAAGGTATCAACAGATGTAGCAACAATGAAAGGCTATGCAACAGAATAGGAGTAATCGAAATAGTAACATGCTACACTACTCTAATGCAAGCAGTAGAGGGAAGAATAGGCGATATCTGGTGATCAAGGGGGGCTTGCCTGGTTGCTCTGGCAAGAAGGAGGGGTCGTCAACTCCGTAGTCGAACTGGGCAGCAGCAGCGTCGGTCTCGTAGTCTGCCGGAGAGAAGAGGGGGAAGAAACAATAAATACAATGCAAACATAAGCATGACGATGCATGACATGACAATGAGCGGTGCTAGGTGTGCCCTAACGTGGTAGTAGGTGATACCGGCGAAGGGGGAAAACATCTGGGAAAGTATTCCTAGTGTTTCACGTTTTCGGACAGATAAATCGGAGGGGGAAAGTTGCGCCTTTGCTATGCTAGGGATGTGTGGCGGACAAACGGGCTGCGTATTCGGATTCGTCTCGTCGTTCTGAGCAACTTTCATGTACAAAGTATTTTCATCCGAGCTACGGATTATTTTATATGATTTTCTAAAGTTTAATTATTTCCCGAATTTATGTATCTATTTAATTCTGACATTATCTAGAATAGTGTATGCTGATGTCAGCATGACACAATGCTAAGGTCATCAGTCAATAGTGCGGTTGACTGAGTCAAATCTGACCAGTGGGTCCAGTGGGACCCACGTGTCATTGACTAGGGCCTGCCCAGTCAGCTTAGTTGACTGAGTCAACTAGGCCCAGGGGTAGGGGTCAGTGGCTGAGCTGTGGGACCCGTGGCGCCACGTCGGCGCTGAGTCAGCGCAGCCACTGGAGTGCGCCGGCGAACCCAGACGCGGAGGCGAGCTCTTGCGAACTCGAAAACAGGCCATGGTGGACCAAATCAGGTGCGGCCTGGCTCTCTGGAACGGCCACTTCGCGCCGCATCCGATGGAGAAGAGCACGACAGCGGGGGTGGCCGGAATGGTTGCCGGCGACGATGTCGGGCGGCGACTGTTGCGGGCTTGCGACGGGACGGAGCTGCAGCGCGCACGAGTAAACGGGGAGGCTATGCGAGGCCTAAGTGATGCGGCGAAGCAGATGGGTAGCAGCACGGGGCCGTTGGTCGCCGGAACGAGGCCGACGACGTGCTACGCGGACGCCGGGGCTCGAGCGAGTTTGAAGGTGGGGCTGTGGGGCACGGTTTGTCGCGGGGCTAGGTGCATCTGAACGCAGAGACAAAGCCGCGTTGAACAGCCTCGGCAGGAGTGGCTGAGGCGATCGGAAATGTCGACGGTGACCACCCCGGGCGGCGCTGGACTTCGGGCGAAGGTGGTTTCGGTTGCGAGAGGGAACGGTGATGTGGCACGTTAGCAAGCGCTAATAATGGCCAGGAGGCCTCTACATGCGCGTGCGAGCACAACGGGCACGAGCCCGAGAACAAATGGTCACCGGAAGGCTGCTGGCGATGAGCACGTGCGGCGACGTGCTCGGGCAAGTTGGGGGCGGTGCGAACAACTAGCGAACGGCGTCGAGAGAGAGAGGGGAGGAAGCGGGGGCTCACCGAGCGGCACACATGGTGGCCCTTGGGGGTTTAGTAGCAGGAGAGGGCTTCGTCTGAGTTGGTGAAGAGCGGCGGTGAAGCTCGTCGAAGCAGAGGAAGAAGACGGTAGTGTGGTGGGCGTTGCGGTGGCTCCAAACTCCGACGAGGTGCACCAGTCGAAATAGCGGACGACGGCGACCCTTGGAGACACAGTGGGGTGGCGAGGTGGGCATGGTGGCCATGGCTAGGCCGGAGCCATGGCGGCGGTGGCGCTCGGATGCGGTGGGGAAGGAGAAGCAGCGAGGTGGATCTAAGGGGAGGGGAGGCGCAGGGACCAAGAGGGAGAGCGGGGGTGAGTGGGAGAAGTAACCAAGGAGGCGGGGCGTGTCGGCCTTATCCCCTCCCGGCATCGGTGCCGGCAAGGTGGTTGGGCGGGAACAAGCTCCTGTTCCGACCCTGGTCGGGGGAACAGGGAAGGGGGACGGCAGGGGGTGGT
>NC_041383.1:163025650-163033910 GCF_002162155.2 Triticum dicoccoides
GTTCCTTTCCTCTTTTCTCTTTTGTTTTGTTTTCTGGTTTTAGTCTTTTTCTTTTATTTATTTTCCTTTCGGATTTAATTCATTTTGAAATATTTAGGCACTTCCTAAAAATGAGTTTCCTCCACTATTATTACCTGTGCAATATCTGGCACCAACCGAACATTTTTGTTTCAAAGTTTGAAAACTTTGGTGGTTTGCTATATTTTGAATTTGAGTTTTGAACCGGTTTTGAACTAACCAGAGATTAGCAACAGTAACGGAACTAACATGGCATCATTAGCAGATTTTCACTATAGCTTAATTATCCGGGCGTTATAGAGGCATTTAGTATGCAATGTTAAATAATAATTTAGTGATTTGCTACAGTAGAGAATGATAAGGTTTTTGCATTGATTTATACTAACTTATCTCACGAGTTCTTGTTGAGTTTTGTGTGGATGAAGTTTTTGAGATTTAGGGAAACCGTGATGTAAAAGGAATTAAGGAGAAACAAAACCTCAAGCTTGGGGATGCCCAAGGCATCCAAAGTTAATATTCCAAGAAGTCTCAAGTATCTAAGCTTGGGGATGCCCCGGTAGGCATCCCACCTTTCTTCTTCAACAATTATCGGTTAGTATCGGTTGAGCCTAAGTTTTTGCATCTTCACATGAGTTGTGCTATTCTTGGAATTCCATTTTTATTTTGTTTTGCTTGTTGTTTTAATAAAATACTGAGATCTGAAAGTTTATAAATAGAGAGTCCTCAAATAGTTACTCATTTACATAACTACTCGCTTGATCTTCACTTATATCTTTTTGGAGTAGTTTGTCATTTACTCTTGTGCTTCACTCATATCCTGTGAGTAAATTGTTGAATGAATTGAATATCATGAAGTTGAAATTATATGTTCATATCATGCCTAGTAGTAGCTCCACATTGGGTTTAGAAAGTGAAATCTTTTGAAGCTTGACAATCACAATATTGGTCATACAAGCAATTCATGAATGATTAGTATAAGGAAGAGAACTTTCACATGCAAATATATTATCTTGGAAATCTTCTATGATTGTGAATACCCATTAATTATTTTCAAACTTGAGCAAATTAGTTGAAGTTGGACAAGGAAGACAACGTAATGAGTTGTGGTTGTGTATATTTGCATAGAAGTTATTGTCACGGATCCTCCAACATGTGGTGTTTGCCTAGGATCTTTTGCTAGCCAAAAATTTGTACTAAGTAGAGATAGTACTTGTGCATCCAAAAACCCTTAAACCCAGTTTCTTGCCATGAGTTTCCACCATACCTACCTATGGATTGAAAAAGATCCTTAAAGTAAGTTGTCATCGGTGCATAAAGCAATAAAAATTGCTCCTAAATATGTTTGATCTTTTATTATAAGGGAAAATTGAGCATTGTACGACCTTGTGATGGCAAAGTAATAAAAGTGATGGACTGCATAATAAAGGTTGCTATCATAAGGGGCAATATAATGTGACATTCCTTTGCATTAAGAGCTTGGGCATCCAAGAACAAAAAGCGCATGACAACCTCTGCTTCCCTCTGCGAAGGGCCTATCTTTTACTTTTCAGTATTTACTTTTATGCAAGAGTCAATAGTATGCATTCTCATTTCAACCTCAATTATTCTCTAGTTGGAAAGCATCATGTGGTGGGGAAAGATCTAGGCACATATGGCCAGTCAAATATATTTGATCATGATTTATTATTGTTGACAATTATCTCTATGGTAAATGAGTTGGGCGGCGAAATATTAAGCCCCTATCTTTCTCTGTGTTCTATGGATGCCATTTATTCTAAGAATATGCTTTGAGTACTAGTAGTCATGGAAGACTATATGATGATTGAGTATGTGGAGCTCTTACTTAGACCCTGTTGAATAAGTTGAATTGCAATTGTTTGGTGACTAAGAACATAGGTTGTTGAGTTCCAAGAGAATTCATTGTTTGGACCTTAACATGTGAATTGGTTGCTACTTTAACATGAGAAATTTTATAAGAAATAATTGTTGTTATGATGCTAGGAAAAGTTCTTGAAATTATCATTGATCAAACTTATGCACTTTGTTGGCATTCACACTTCATAAATTATTTCTTTTATCATTTACCTACTCGAGGACGAGTATGAATTAAGCTTGGGGATGCTGATACGTCTCCAACATATCTATCATTTATGAAGTATTCATGATGTTATATTATCATTCTTAGATGTTTTATAATCATTTTATAGCAACTTTATATCATTATTTGGGTATAACCTATTGACATAGTGCCCAGTGTTAGTTGTTGTTGTTTGCTTGTTTTTTGCATCCTAGAAAATCAATACCAAACGGAGTCCAAATGCAGGGAACCTTTTTGGAGATTTTTTTGGACCAGAAGACATCCAGTGGGCCAAATAAGTGCCAGAGAGGAGCCCTGAGGGGGGCACAACCCACCAGGGCACGCCTGAGGGCCCAGGCGCGCCCAGGTGGGTTGTGCCCACCTCGGTGGCCTCCTGCATCGCCTCTTCGCCTTATAAATCGTCAAATATTTCAAAAACCCTCGGGGTAACCCTAGATCAGAAGTTCTGCTGTGGCAAGCCTCTGTAGCCATAAAAACCAATCTAGACCCCGTCTCGGCACCGTACCGGAGGGGGAAATCATCACTGGTGGCCATCTTCATCATCCCGACAGCCACCATGATGAGGAGGGAGTAGTCCACCCTCGGGGCTGAGGGTTTGTACCAGTAGCTATGTGTTTAATCTCTCTCTCTCTCTCTCTCTCTCTTGTTCTTGATGGCACAATCTTGATGTATCAGGGGCTTTGTTAATACAGTTGGATCATATGGTGTATTCCCCTCTCTATCTTGTTGTGATGAATTGAGTTTTCCCTTTGAGATTTCATTTTATTGGATTGAATACTTTTATGGATTTGAGAGGACTTGATATATGTCTTGCATATGAATACCCGTGGTGACAATGGGGTATTATATTTATTCACTTGAGATATGTTTTGGCACTCAACTCGCGGATTCCCGAGGTGACATTGGGGTAATCTATGCATAGGGGTTGATGCACGTTCTCGTCTTTTGTTTCTCTGGTAGAAATCTTGGGGCACTCTTTGAGGTTCTTTGTGTTGCATTGAGTATTATGAATCTGAAATTGTTTGATGCATATCGTATAATCAACTCACGGATACTCTCGGTGACATTGGAGTATCTAGGTGACATTAGAGTTGGTTGATGTGTATCATATGGTGTTATTTTAGTACGAAATCTTGGTTAGATCGATGGGAAAGAATAGCTTGGTGTTATTTCAGTACGAAGTCTAGGATAGATTGATCAGAAAGAATAGCTTTGAGGTGGTTTCGTACCCTACAAAAAATTTCATCTTATGTTCTCTGCTAGATAGGAACTTTGGAGTGATTCTTCATCGCATGTTGAGGGATGGTTATATGATTCAATTATATTAGCATTGTTGAGAGATTGCACTAGCGAAAGTACGGACCCTAGGCCTTGTTTTCAAGCATTGCTATGTCGTTTGTGCTCACTCTTATCGCTCGGTCCTTGCTGTTTTTATTTATTCAAATTATAAAAATATATTTCTACCATCCATATTACATTTTTATCACCATCTCTTCACCGAACTAGTGCACCTATACAATTTACCATTGTATTGGGTGTGTTGGGGACACAAGAGATTTCTTGTATTTGGTTGCAGGGTTGTTTGAGAGAGACTATCTTCATCCTACGCCTCCCACGGATTGATAAACCTTGGGTCATCCACTTGATGGAAAATTGTTACTGTCCTACAAAACTCTGCGCTTGGAGGCCCAACACGAGTCTACGAGAGTAAAGTTGCATAGTAGACATCATGATCAAATAGTAGCATTATTGACAAATAGAATATTAACATCCTCGACAACACCTAGAATTAAAGTGGAGCCTCCGTTGGTGCATCCAGTTTGTAAATATAAGATACCACCATGAAGACATTTGGCTCTTGCTAAATTGATGAAACAAACATGAAGTCAATGAAAAAACAATGTGAAGTATGAAATTACTTACTCAAGAATGGTAATTCGTTTTATTTGATCTTTCCTTTTAATAAAGTTGTTTTTCACTTATCTACCTCTAATGTGATATTTTTTATTGTGCAAAATAAATCAGTTTGTGATCGTTGTGCCGACGCACCAAGGTTGGTTAAGTTATGGGTGGGATATGAAAGATAAAGTGATTAGCATTTTAAATCCTCAATGTGAAAATGGTATTGTATATTACATGAAACAAAGGCATGAAGTAATACACAAAGCATTGATTGAATGCATTGAAAGTTCTTTAGTAATTGAAGTTGATTTTGTGAAACTGGGTGGTCAAAGAAATTTCACGACCCAACAGATTTGAAATGGCAAAGATAAGTTCCATTATTCATATATATCAAAAGACTCATTTATTTGTAGTAATGATGTGAAATATAAGGAAGATTTAGAAATTGCATCTTTGATGATAGGAATGTACTTCGATGGTCGTGAAGTCAAATATAGGCCGAATAAGGTGAGTTATAATGCTACCCGTCTTTTGTTTCTTTATCCTCTATACTAGGACTTACATAATGGAATACATTTATTTAGCCATACACAATTCCTATTTCTCGAGTACAAATGATATGACATTTGATCAAATTGGACCGCAATAAAGAAAAACTCCCTTTACATCTTCAACAAGCGATGGACAAAGCCCAGATCAAATTATTTATTCTGGTATTTAGTATTTTTATGAATGATTATAATATATTGTTTAATAGTTATATATTATTTGGTACGAAGGATTTCAGTTATATGTATCAACTACTCATCAACCATGTATCCACGCGGGCTGAGAAAAACATAAAGCTAAATTTTATTGAGAAATTTGTTGTATGAATAAGTATAAGAATTTTAAAAATATAAAAAGAACTACTAACACTCTCGAGATGTTGCATGAACCATGGAGTTACTTTTTGGTGCCTATCTATAGGGTAAACATTGATATCATCGTTTCAGTTAGTTTTTAATTATTAACACTATACAAGTGCAGGAATACTTATGCACAATTTTAATTAGTGGCATGACACTTTTCATCCACTCCATACCTTTTTTTAATAATAATGGCGTAGGCATATTTAGTACAGCATCTATAATAGTAGGTTACCAGTGGAATGCTGCCTGAAATCTAGATCACTCAACGCAAGCTGGTGATGTGTTTTTTTTGCTATGCCATCAGTATCATGCATAGGTGACGGGCGAGCTAACCGACACATCACTGGTAACCGAACCATTCTCTTTTAAATTGTTTTTTTTTACAATTACTAATGGCATGGAGTGACTATTTTTTATTACCAATGCCATAACAAACTTGCCAACCTCAGATCTACTAGTGACTAGAAAATAACTTTGGCCCCCACCCCCACCCGCGATTCTTCTCGAGTGTTATAAGGGAGAGAGGGATTTGGTGGAATAGTTCATTATATTGCTTGTAGCGACCAGACCTCAAAAAGTCTGATCTTTGTGCATCAGTGTCATCCTTGGATCAGTAATGCTAACACACACAGTACTTGAAGGATTTATAACAGAGTGGCAATCACACACTTATTACATCGAATGTCTCAAAGGAGAGCTTAATACAATAAATATGGCTTAAGGCCATCTAATAACGATAACAGTGGAAGGCTTGGAAGATAAGTGAGTCCATCAAATCCAACGGCATCACTGAGTATAGGACCACGATCCTAAGGCATCTTACTCGTCGTCTAAAAAGTCTACAACATGAACGTTGCAGCCCGAAAATGGGTCAGCACATGGAATATGCTGGCAATGTAAGACATAGAGAGTAATGAAAGAATAATGCTATACTACATGCATATATGGCTGGTGGAAAGCTCTATGGTTACAGTTGTTGCATAAAGCCAGTTTTCCCTACTAAAAAGAAATAATTTGATTTAACTATCATGGTAGTTGTTAAACATTGAGAATGGTTGACAGCATTCTCAACCCCAATTAAGCATCATCATTAAAACCCAACAATATTAATTAAAGTAACATGATGAGATTCACATGATAATCCCAGTACTAGATACTCAAAACATCCATAACTGGGGACACGACTAATCATGATTAGTTTGTACACTCTGCAGAGGTTGCGCACTTTTCTCCACAAGACTCAATCGCCTCCGTTTGTTTTCTTGCACTTCATGGTGTTTGAGAAACGGATGACCGAGACATAGTCTTTCAGAAGCGCTAGCACCTTACGATTGGGTAGACCGTACCACCTACATCCCCTACATCTGCTAGTCTACCACTGTAAGAGTTCGCATGACTTACTCAGCTATGCTAGAGCCCATAATAGCATGTGGCCGCACACAGAAGTTTCTAGCATGAATAATCTTATGATCCCTTTGATCCTGGGTGGCGGTCCAAAAACAAACAGGCAATCCTGGAATACCCAGGTACCTCAATCCACCCAGATGTGTATTAAAGTTGCCACCTTAAATAAACCATTAATTATCAATCTCACACCTGTCATGGATATTCACTCACCCAATCCACGTCTACTAGCATAGCATGGCATAATAAGCAAACGTAGAAGTAACTCCCAAGGGTTTGATAATAAAATAGGTAATAGGTACTACCTCATCTACTTACCAAAACCCACAATTTAATCAGATCCTAATCATGCAAATTGTTTGAGGATTGATCTAATGCATAAAACTGGGTAGTAAAGAGGTATGATCAAAGTGTTACTTGCCTTGCTGATGATCCGTGAAACCTAGGGATTCGAAGTAGCACGCGGCGCAATCCGGGTACTCTATCGCAAGCAAAGAAACAAACAAGCATACAATAAGTACTCATCTAATGCATAGGTAAAAATCGAATAAGAGATCTAACCAGAAAGTTCAACTTAAGAACTCTGGTTGGCAAAAAGAATCAAATCTAACAAAGCCACGAAGATCAAACTGCGAAAGAGACAAACTTTCTTTACTAATCTAGACCTAACTCAAATTTTAGAGTAGCAAAAACTTGTTTGAATAGATTAAATGGAAAGAGGGTTTCGAGACAAAATTCTAGGCGCTTGAATCGCCTGATTTCGATAAACGAGCGAAAAGTTAAACTAAAACGAAAATCGAATCAGAAATCGTGATCAGAAAAATCACGAAATAAATTCGAGAAAAAGAAAAACGGTGAACAGATTAACGAACGAGCGTTCGTTATCTGGATCTAAACGATGAACGTGTTCGTTAAAACGAACGAACGAGCGAACGCTCGCTAATTAACCTAAACCAAAAAAACCCGATCTAAATAAAAAACAGATCTAAAAAAACCGACGAAAAACCGATGGAAAAACCGAACGGTTTTTCTCAAAAAAAACGGCGGCGGCGGGGTCAACCTCGGTGGGCGGGTTCGGCGGCTCCGGCGACAGCGGCAGGCAGCGGCGGATTAGGGTTAGGGTTAGGGTTTGGGCGCGGGTGGCGGCTTGGGCTGGGGCGGCGGCTTGGCTGGGGTCGGCCCGGGGCAGCGCTATTTAAAGACCACTAGCCAGGCTGAATCCTGGCCGGTTACGGCCCAAGGTTGGTTCGGACTTTTAAAAAAAATCGCGCATAAAAACAAACAAAAGAAATACTGAACGGACTCCAAAAATCCAGAAATAAATTTTCCCCAACTTCTAAAATCAAGCCGAACAAGAAGAACATTTATTTGGGTCCTAAATGCTATTTTGAAAAACTCACATTTTTCCTAAATTCAAATAAAATAGCTATAAAATCCAAAATAAAATCTTATTTGATTTTTTTATTAAATCCTCAATATTTCTATATTTTGGGAAAGTCATTTTATTCCCTCTCTCATATTTTTGTAATTGAAATAATTAAAGATAAAATAAATAAAATCAAATGATCCTATTTCAAAAATTTGAGAAAACTCAAATATGAAATTTACGAAATCCCCAACTCTCTTTGTGGGTCCTTGAGTTGCTTAGAATTTCTAGGATCAAACCCAAAATGCAATAAAATACGATATGCAATTGATGATCTATGTATAACATTCCAAATTGAAAATTTGGGATGTTACATTGCCTGAGCCTCGTGGACATATATATAGGAGTACAATCATCTACTTGGAGTACAAGACAAGCCAGAACAAATCCTAGTCTATCTCGTCTTTCCTAATAAACATTATACTCAACATCCCCCTACAGTCACAACGGTAGCGACGCAGACGGTGAGACTGGAGAAGAATCCGAAGGCAAGCCGACGGA
>NC_041383.1:163034238-163043214 GCF_002162155.2 Triticum dicoccoides
CGACGCATCGCGGAGTCGTGGCTGGAGTGGCAACCGACGAGGTTGCTCAAGCAAGGCGATATCCCTTTGTGCTGTTTGTCGAGGTAGCCAAGAGCGTGTGTGGTGGAGCTGTGGTCGAGGTAGCCGTGCAAAGAATGTCGTGGTCGATGTCGAGTCGGGGTAGCCGGTGTCGAGGAAGTCTCCGTGGAGCCGCGGGCGCAAGGGGCGCCGAGTTAGTCATGGGCGCAGTGGTGACGAGGTAGTGGTGCACCGGAAGGATGATGGTGTTGACGACGCGTCGCGGCGGGTTAGTCCTGGACACATCGTGGACGAAGGCACGCACCGCTGTTGCCAGCACCGGGCATGCGTAGATGGACGAAGACGAAGTTGACAAAGCGCCGACCAGGCTTGCCAGGCCCGGGGACATGTCGTGGATGAAGGCACGCATCGGTGTTGCCAGTACCGGGCATGCGTAGATGAGGGACCTGCACGAGCTGTACGCCATGTTGGAGAAGTCGGAGGGGCCAGCAGAGAAGAACTCGACGACGATTGCGGCGTCCATCGGCGCGGGGCCAATGTCACCAACAGTGGTCGGAGTAGACGAAGTGGTCGGGGTAGATGACGGCGACGCTGGCGACGGGCTCGTGCTTGGATGAAGACCGAAGGGGGTGGACGGGTGGCGGCAGCTACGAAGGTAGTAGCGGTGGTGACCAAAGAAGAGCAGCGGCGGCGGCCTGACGGCAGCGGCGACGGCTAGGTTAGGAGTGCGGTGGCGGTGCTCGAAGTAGGCGAAGAACCCTGACAGCGTGACGAAGACCGGCGCGGACGGTGGCGTTCCCGCACCAAGGAAGACGGCGCGGCGCATACCACGGGAGGTCGACGCGCGGTGACGGCGGAGTGGATCGCGGGCCGCGGCGCTACGGTCTGAAGGGGCGACGCAACGGCGGCAGGAGGGTCGGGGCAACGACAGGAAGACCTCGGGGCAGTGGCGAAGACCGCGGGCCGCAACGCTGCGGCCCGAAGAGGCGACACAACGACGGTTCGCGAGTCGGTGAAGCCGCGGGTGTGGCCTCGGGGCGGTGGCGGGGACCGCGTATCGCGACACTACGGCCCGAAGGGGCGACGCAGCGGTGACGCACGGGTAGATGCAGCCGCGAGGAGAACCATAGGGCGTCGGCGCTGCGGCCCGACGGGGAGACGCATCGGCAGCCCAATGCTCAATCGGTGGAGAGGCGCGCTGAACTCGGGGACGATCTTCACGGCACCTGCGGGGGCGCGCGTAATCGACGGGCCAGGTCGGTCGCGCGGCATAGATGAGGCGGATCGTGGCGGCGAGCGGGTGATCAAGCTGATCGCGCGCGAGGTCGGGGACGCCGCTCGTTGGAGGCGTGGTGGCGGCGGAGTCCAAGATGAAGCCGGCGGCGGCGGGCGGCAAGGCGGCTATGATTGGCCGCCGCATGGCGCGAGGCCGCTGGGTTGGGATGATGCAGGAGTCCCGGTCGGAGCAGGGCGGTGACGGCCGGCGTAGATCGACGAGTAGGCCGTCACGCGAACGGTGGCGGTGAATGGCCGCCGCATGACGCAAGGCCGCCGGGTCAGGGCGACCGGCGGGCCAATGCGCGGACGACGCGCAAGCCCACCGCGTCGGGGCGACTGACGGGCAGACGCGCGGACGACGCGCGAGGCCGCCGGGTCGGTGAAGAAGCCGGCCAATCGACGCAAACCGGATCACATAGACTGGAAAACCAAAAAGTAGACGCCGATCAAAGCGACCGGCGAGAGAGAGAAAACCCGGATCAAAGCATCGGGGAAAAAGACTCTCTAGGGCCGCCGGCCAACATGGCCGATGGACGAACCCTAGGTACGGGCGGCGCGGTCCCCGGCGGCGGTCATGGAGGCCGACCGCCTCAAGGACAGCGCGTAGGTGCGGAAGCGGCGGCGGCTAGGGTTTAGGATCGACTTGCGATAGATACCATGTTATAAGGAAGAGAGGGATTTGGTGGAATAGTTCATTATATGGCTTGAGCCTTATGGACATATATATAGGAGTACAATCATCTACTTGGAGTACAAGACAAGCCAGAACAAATCCTAATCTATCTCGTCTTTCCTAATAAACATTATACTCAACATCCAGTACTTCTTTCTCTCTATCTCACCCACGACCCGTCCTCACCTTCTCCCCCACCGTCAGCAAGAACCTGGCTCTTCTCGATGATCGAGGTACTGAAACATGATGAGTTGGTCCGGATGTGCGTCACCTTATGGTTGATTTGGCATGCGTGAAGGAACCTAAGAGCATCTACAGCCCAAGTAGGCAAATCCGGCCCACAAACGCACTCAGACACACCAGAGCGCTTCCGCAGACACTGACTGGTCAAGTCTCAAATTTGCTCATCTGCATTCCGATACATCATGCTTCCTCTGTTTCAGAATATAAGGTGTATTTGTTTTCTTACAAGTTAAACGAGTGCAAGTTTGACCGAGATTATAGAATAGAATAACAACATCTGCAATCCCTAATAGATAAAATATGAAACTATTTTTCATGATGAATCAAATGATATAAATTTTATATTATGGATATTAATGTATTTTTCTAAAAACTCAGTCAAACATGCACTCGTTTGACTTTTGAAAAAAGAATACACCTTATATAAATGAATGGAGGGAGCACTAGAAATCGTAAATCCATACAAAAGCATGAAGAGAAACAATCCTACATACTATGTAGATCAACTAGCCTAGTCCTCATTGGAGATGTCCACTATCGCCATGCCCGACGCCAGGAACATGGGAGGCAGTCGTACCTCTGGCTCCTCCCCGGCGGTCTCCACACCCATCTCCGCTTTGATCTCGTTGAAGTGGGTGTCGGTCGCCACCCGTTCCTACCGGATGAACCGCCGTTTTGCATCCACATAGTCCTTATCCTGGATGAACTCCAGGATGGCCTGCTCCTCCGCCATCTCGTCCGCTTGGGCAACGGCGAACTCCGCCTCCGCCTACTCCATGTTGAAGCCCTGAGCCGGTACCGGCTCCTGCTCCGGCTGCTCCGCCTCCTCCTCATCCTCTGGATCCGCCACCTCCATCAAAGCCAGCCGCTACTCCTCTCTCCTCCTCCTCCTCCTGCTCCGGCGAGTCCGGAGGCAACCCGACAGTGATGCGGGCGGCATGCGCAGCGCGCATTGCCGGATCGTATGCTCGATCTGGTATCGACACTCCTGCATGAGCATAGCATAGTTGGTTATCTTCTTCCGGACCATGGCAAAGCCGAAGAGCGTAGGAAGAGCGCCGGAGCGGGAGAGAGGGGGTGGATGGGCTTGGGTTGGCGGCATGGAGAGGGGGGAAGTGGATGGGATAGGGTTGGGGACGCCGACCGGCTTAAATAGTCGGATTTGGCCTCCGGCGGCGAGACGGACCGGCACCACACGACGTTCACCCCCCCCCACCACCACCACCACCACCACCACCACCCCCAATGGAGGAGATGTACGTCGGGTCGTCGGGTTTCCGGGCGATTCCGCATGGGACCCCGATGTTAGTCTGACGTGGCAGACGCGGCGGGGCGCCCCATGACAACCCCATATTTGGGCTGGATATGAGGGGTGCCGATCAACCCGAGCGTTTGAAGCCCGTTTGAGGAGCCCGTCTGGGTTGAATTTTCATGATCGATCAGTGACCGGGCTGTCCGCCTGGGCGTTTGAAGCGGGTTTGGGGCATTCAACTATAGATGCTCTAATACACGAGGGTATAAATCAAAGTACATACAACACACACATGTTCGTCACCAAATTCATTTCTGAGCTTGAACAACTAAATGAATCGACCGATCCTCATGCAATATCAGGGGCTGGGCTAGTCCGACAACTACGATGGATCCCATCCGAAGCAGGTTTTGTGAAGATCAATGTGGTTGTCGGAGTCTTAGTGGATCATAACCTAGGCACGACAGCGGGAATCTGCCGTGAAAGAGATGGACTGTATCTAGGATCTTCGGTTCTGGTGGTGCAGGGACTTGTTGATCCGCCCACATTGGAAGCTCCGGCATGTAGGGAAGGACCGTCACATTGGCACTAGATTTAGCTATGCAACATATACATATGGCTTCTGATTATAAGCAGGTCGTCAATCACATTCGTCAAGGTTTGGGGAAAACTATGATGGTATCGTGAAACATATTTTAAAACGACAAGCGTTTTTGCGTCATGTAAATTCTCTTTTGAATCCCGAGCTTCTAACTTTGAAGCTCACGACATAGTTAGGTTTGGTGTTTCTCTTTCTCAAAGGAGGCACTTATTGTTCGATACTCCCATACCTGGACAAATGGGCCGGCTCGGCCTGACACGGCCCGGCCTGGGTTAAACGGGCCAGGCATGCTAAGTACTCGGGCCGGCATGCATGCTGGCCTTCCAAGCCTAGGCACGCCCCTGGCTAAATATGCTGGCACGACGGCCCGAGTAGGCACGACACGGGCGCAGCGCGCGGGCGCCGCGGTACCCTCGTGGCTCGTCCGCTCGTCACGTGATCGTGTGTGCGCAGTGTCCTAGTATGCGAGTGCGTCCGTCGCCTTGTGCTAGGAGGCTCGTCGCTCGTCCACCAGGATTGGGGCAATGCAAGGATGGATGGAAGACTGGACCGTGCCAGCACAGGTAGCAGTAGGTTATTTTTTTTCATAAACATGCAATGGCTCGCTAAGCGCTCGCTATCGCTAGTTCGCTTGTTTTTTTAGAATCCACTAGTTCGCTTGGGCGGATGCAATATGGCGCGTAGGGCACCCCGTAGCGTAGTAGCGCGCCTTCTAGGCCGGCCCATCTGTGGCGCGAGGTCCCCGGATTTACTTCTTTTTCCTTTATCTTTCTGTTTTCTATTTTTTTGTTTTTCAATTTTTAATTTCTTATTTCATCTTCGTTTTATCTTCCTTGTTTTTTCTTTTTTCTCGTTTTTGTCTCGAACATTTTTTGTTCATTGGATTAAAAATGTTCATCTAATTCAAAAAATATTCATGAAATTCAAAAAGTGTTCATCATAATTTTTAAAAATGTTCGCAAAAGACAAAAAAATTCATCCAGTTTTCAAAAAGTTTATCCAATTTTCAAAAAAGTGTTCTTGAATTGAGAGTTTGTTCATCAAGTTAAAAAATGAAAAATGTCCGTCTACTTCAAAAAATGTTCATCAATTCAAATTCTGTTAACCGTAATTTTTAGCAATGTTCAGAAAATTTAAAAAATGTTCATAAGTTTTCCAATAATTTCATCCGATTTTTTCAGGAAATGTTCATAAAAATTTCCTTCTGATTTAAAAAAAATTATGTAATTTAGAAATGTTCGCAAAATTCAAAATTTGTTCATCGGATAAAAATGTTCACAAATATGCAAACTCATGAACATTTCGAAAAATTTGTGAACATTATTTGAATTCAGGAAAGTTTTTTGGCTCCACAAATGTTTTTGAAATTCACGTTTTTTTAATTTTAAAAGTTTTTGAAATCCTGAATTGTTTAAAAAAATAAAGTAAAAAAGGGCACAAGGAAATAGGGTGCTCCCCATGCCACTCATGAGCCGGCCCAAAATGGGCGCGCGGGGGTGTGCGCGCGAGCGAACGCTATTTATCACATTAAGGGATCGCGCGGGGGAAGTCTCGCTAAGGCGGTTGAACACGTGTTGTGCCAGCCACAACACCCGGCATACTGTTGTGGTAAGTACAAGGGGCACAACCTATTTGAGGCTACTCGAGCCGTTTCTTCCAGATTTTTTTCCTTGTTTATTATTTTTTCTTTTTTTTCTTCTCCGTTCTTCTGTCGTTATTTTTCATTCTTTTTGCATTTTCTTTGTTCTTCTCCATTTTGTGTTTGGTTTTCTTTCTTCTTCTCAGTTTTTTGTTGTTTTGATTTTTCTTTTTTCTTCTCCATTTTTTGTTTTTATTTTGTGTTTTCTTATGTTTTTTTCACTCCACATTTTTGTACATCTCAAAAACTTTTTTGTAACAAGTGAACTATATTTTTGTATAGATGTTCAACATTGTCTGAATGCTATTTCAACATTTTTTAAATAATTGTTCAACATTTTAATAGTTATTCAACATTTTTTCTAATACTTGGTCAACATTTTCAAATACTTATTCAACAATTTTAAAATACCCGTTCAACATTTTTAATAAATATTCAACATTTTTCAAATACTTTTCCAATATTTTTAATACTTATTCAATATTTTGAAATACTTGTTCAATAGTTTAAATACTTGTTCAACATTTTCTATATACTTGTTCAACAATTTTTAATACCTGTTCAATAGTTTTCAAATACTTGTTGAACATTTTTAATGCATCTTCAATATTTTTTAAATAGTTGTTCAACATTTTTCAAATTCTTGTTCAACATATTTTAGTACTTATTCAACATCTTTTCAAATGTTTTTTAAGAGTGTCTTTTCAAATGGATTTTCTATCAACACTAGCTAGAGTGGCTGTTATCTGAACCCTTTGCTTGCATCGAGATCCGAACTTTCTTGTAGATAAGGTTCCAATTTCTTGAATTTTGGATGATCTCTATTACCAAAGAGGAAGCCATGTGGGGGTCCTTTACACAACAGCGGACCAAAATGGAAGCCTATGACCTGCGATGGCAGGAGTATTCATAGAATGCGTGCAGCCCCTTTCAAGCATTGGTCTTCCAGCATGAACCATTCTGGGTAAGCATGTATTGTATGTTTTGTTTTGTAGTTAACACTCAAAGGTTCCATCCATCCTAAGCTTTTTTTAGCAAGTATGGACATGATTTGGCTATAGCGACCGCAAACGGTTCGGCACCTTCAAAACCATTTGTCAATAACTGCCCTTGCTGCTGGGCCGGGCACGTTTTGAGAAGCTAGGAACCGTTCTTGCTGGGACTGTTACTGCCATGTTTTCAGTTGCAAGCCTGAGAAAACGTTGCATGCTGCAACTCAGCTTGAATTTTCAATGAATCATCCATTCATAGTTACTTGCAAGCTGTGTTAACCGGTGATCAGCTGATCATTTTAGACCCGAAAGGGCCATTAATTGCAGACCAAAAATGAGGTATCTCTTTGACATTGTTCAACAGGTAGAGTGAGCTAGGTGCTGTTTACATGCTCGGCCACATCGCATAGCAGCCGGATGAGAAGCACAAATGCGGGTGCGCGAGCGTGCAGATCGGCGAGCCAGGCGATGTTTGCATGTATGCATACATTACCTAAATCACTTAGTCAATAGTAATGAGTGTTAGTGGGCTGAAAGCTAGCTATTGCAGGTTGCTAATAGAGTGTGAGGATCAGTAAGTTGGCAAGCCGGGAGACTAGTTCTAAGGGTGTTGAGTTAGTTGAGGCATACACGTCAACTTGAGTCGATCCTTGAGAGTAGGTTGCATGTGCATGTGAGTTAGTTGTGTTAGTCCAGTACGTGTGCCTGCATGTACTAGCTAAGTACCTAGTGGTGAGTGGTAAACGGATCAAGCCGTTGTGTGGCTTTATCGTGTGTGTGCATGCATGTCCCCCTTTTTGTTGAGAAGAAATAGAGAAAGAGACACAAGTTGTGTGCAGTGCCAGGAAAAAAAAACTCTATGCTTTTCTTCTTCCTTGTGTGTGTGTTTGTCCCTGCGCATAATAACGATCACTCCTTAGCTAAGTGAAAGTGCTCCGGTGGCTTGCGAAATGGCTGCGGGAAGAGGCAGTGCAAGCTGTGGGAAATGGTCAAACAAACCTGCTTGATGGAGGATGGTTGCTTGCCTGCATGTCTTGGCCGGCTGAAAAAATGGAGCGCAGATACAGCGAGGTATGGAGAAAAGACTGTATCACATGGGTGCTTCTATTTATGTTTTCACTATTGGTCAAAGTCAAAGTGTTGCGCGTCCCTTTCTGTGTGGTAAGTGATGTTGAAAGGCTATTACTGTTTTGTACTCCCTCCATTCCACAATATAGTACGCGCATGTTTTGCGAGATTCAAGTTTGACCGTAAGTTTAACTATCGAGATCGACTGCGGCGGGGGCAAAAATTATACCACTGAATTCGTATTTTCAATATGAATTCAGTGATATAATTTTTGTCCCCGCCACAATCAATCTTGTTGGTTAAATTTACGATCAAACTTGGATCTCAGAAAACGCGGACGCACTACATTGTGGAATGAAGGGAGTATATATATAGCCTTCTGTTACACTATCACGAGGAGCAAGCGTTTTTCTAGAAATGAGTTGTGGACTGCACCATGAGCTCGATGAGGATGCAACTCCAACGTGCCGATCCAAACGGACGTGGGTTCGGTCATTTGGGTCGGCCGAATGGACGGGATTGTTCGTTTTTAGGCCGGTCACGTTGGCCACCGTCCAATGATGGCCGACGCATTTTTCCACGTCCACTTAAAAATTCATCTTTGAGAACATGCATTCAAATTTAAACATGATTAAACATGAACGGCCGGTCGACCGCTAGTCAAAGTCCATCTAAACATTAAGAAACATAAAAAGACTGAACACACCTCCCAACCACCCAACATGCTGCCCTAGGCGTCGTCATCGTTTTCATCGTCGCCGGTGAGGTCGACGAAGATTGGCACTGGCCTGCGCGGGAGCGGCAACCATGCAGATCCGGAGCTGCCCCCGGTGTCCACACCGCTCCAACGCAATGCGGAGGCCAGCTCCTCCACGACGTAGGTTTGAGTGCGCGAAGAAGAGAAAACACATCAACAAATCGGTGTGCCCCTGTCGTGGTACCACATGCGGGACGGTTGTTTCGCTGCCATATACGGTCAAGTAAGGTTCCTTGTGCGCAACTGATGGTTCCCCGAATCGGATTGGGTGGGGTTCCGTCAATAAAGAAGGACGGTATGGCCTTGCAAGGTTCCAAGTTGAGGAATCTTGCAAGGTTCCTTGTGCGCAACAGAGGGTTCCCCCATCGGATTGGGTCGGGTTCCCACATTATAAGAGGAGGGTTCTCGCTCTCAAGATGGCGGACATGTACCAACTATATACAAGGAGCGTTATC
>NC_041383.1:163043867-163049049 GCF_002162155.2 Triticum dicoccoides
TTTAGGCGCTCTGCTTCAGGTATGGGAACTACAGCCGTCTGGTAGATGGAACTCGTGAGCAAGCTTTGCTATTTTAGTGTTGTTCGCCCTGTCAGAGGATTTAGCTAGGACGGTTCCTTGTGCGCAACAGAGGGCCCCCCCCCCCACATCAGATGGGGAAGGGTTCCGACAATAAAAAAATATGGTTCTCGCTCTTCGAGATGGCGGGACGGGGGGAAGGGGGGTAATGCATATAGGCACGTGGGTGCTGGTTCAGGGCTCTCCTTCGGATATGGGACCTACAGCCGTCTGGTACATGGAACTCGGGAGCAAGCATTGCCATTTTCAAATTCCTTAATATGTTGAATAGTTCTCTTTTTTTTGTCAGAATTCCTTAATGTTTTTTTTCAATTTCCTGTGGCTCAACTTTTCCTTTTGAAAAATTTCTCTTTATTGTTTCGCCCGGTATCCTTATAATAGATAGGTGTTTATCTCTGTACTAAACAGACAAACATTCGTGGCATAGGTGTTGGCACAGACAAACATTTTCAAATAATAGTAACTGGTTCAAATCCTGCCAACTCGCCCTATTTTTCTTATTACTATTATTTCATCCCACGTCCTGACATGCAGGACCCAGATCTGATAAGTAGGATCAATGCAGTTCATGGTATTTAAATAAAATGTGGCGGGTTTTGCGAATTTATTTAAACTACAAAGATTTTTCTGTAAAACAACCAGCACACTTCTCTCACAGCCATTGACATGTGGGCCAATGCCATGTTGGCACGCCATGCGTATAGTGCATACGACCTACTACGAGCAGAGGCACGGTATTTGAACGCTCAGACAAGTTACGGCACCAGTTTCATGTATTTTACAAGTTTATGTATCAAAGTGACCATGCCCGACAAGTTGAGGCACCCGTGGTGTATTTAACTCTTGGATATACACAAGCCCCTCCATGCATGCACCCTGATCATCGCCAGTTTTATGAAAGTCATGGGTCAATTTACCAACACCAGGGTGCGACCTGCTCACGGCAGTCAAATGATGGAGCTTGCACTCCGGTTGGTTGCTAGCAGGCTGCACCCCTGTGCTATGCCTTTTATAGCAAAGGTGCCATATGGTGTAGCGCACGGATTAATGAAGGTCAGCTTACTTTTTTAGTCTCATGGCAGCGACCTGCCGTTTCACAACAATGTTCTTCCTGCTCTCTACCATGGCTGTGTTTCACCTTCGTGCTGCGTGCCTAGAAACAGCATGGGGCGGCGATAAAAAATCCGGCGCTATGCGTGCCTAGAAACAGCATGGTTCGCGCTACCATGGCTTAGGGAAGAAGAAGGATGGGGCGGCAGAGAAATGACTCTGGCTCATGGTGCTATGCTACAGTAGTCGGACGACAGACAAGGAGATAGTTGTGAAAACGGTTGCTCGCTGCCGTCCAACACACTAAAAAGCAGTCAATCCCATGAACGTGCCTGCATGCATGGATGGTTGGCGTGCATGGGGCCGCTACCACATTCGTCCGCCCGCGTGGATAGGAAACATTTTATGAAAGTGATTGGTCAAAGGATGCATGTTTTGGGTCAACTGCCCGGGTCCGGTAAGTGGGTGAAACACATGCAAGTTTGGGTCAAAGGGAAAACTACAGACGAGTTTCGAAATGAAGTCAGGTGTTTGGTTCAGCGCTGTAAACGCAAACGTAATCTGTATCAAATTGCACTGTTAACGTACAGGGAATGCGGTCAAATGAAAACGTGTTTGGTTAATTTCGAGGAATGGAATCACGATCTCAGTAAATGGAATTATGCTGCCGCATGTTGCCGTAGTTGCTCATGATGGTCTGGACGATCAGAGCTTTGAGCTTTCCATGGAGAGCAGCTGCCATGGTGTGGTGTCCGCCTCAATCAAGAGCATTGTGAGGCGAGAGGAAAACCTGACAACGCCGCGGCAAAACGGCAACATGTCGCCGTCGTCGGCCACCAAGTCGGCACCGTAGTCAGCTTCTGGGTTCTGGCTGCCCGAGAACAAGATCGCAGGAGCTAACGCGGCCGCGACGAACCAGGGCAAGAAGCTGACTAGGAAGCGTGCACGGCTTCGCCGGCGATGGCATGATGACCTGGGGGTTCCTAGGCGTGCTTGCCGGGTGTGGACAGTACGTCTACGACCCCGACCTGGTCCACCTCAGCTCCTCCACATCTCTATTGACCGGCAGCTCCGCGACGTTCCAGGCACGGTGCCTCACAGCGGCGCTGCGGAAGCTCGGTGTGGGGGAGAGGTGCACCATTGCCGGGTTAGGCTACGGCGGGTTCCTGGCGTTTGAGATGGGCCGCGGCACGCCAGGGTCTCGTCCGCTCTGTCGTCGTCTCTGGCATTGACGCTAGAAGCAGCAATCGGGAAGAGAGAGAGGGACGGCCGTGAGCTTGGCGAGGTCCATGCTAGAAGTTGTCTTGACTCTTGAGCAGCGCCATCGCCGACGAGGTCGCGGCTCCCAGCGTGACAAGGATGTGGAGTTCGGCACGCGCGCGCAAGAGAGAAATGGGCCGCGACGGATCCGGCTGCGAGTGGAAATAGATCACGGGCGCCGCTGCTCGTGATGCAGAGCATGTATGGGCGGGATGGACAGCTGTAACCATGGCCGGCGGCACCGGCGGCACGGCTGGGGCGCTGTTGTTTCCAGGGGAATCGATTACAGGCCAACGAAACCAAACGTGTTTAACGGTATTAGACCGCGCTGTAATCAGGTAATGGGCAAAAAAACGCGAAACAAAAGATGGCATCCCGCGAAGGCAACAAGACCTGAAAGTCTTGAATAAAACAAAAAGCAAGGCATAAGGAAAGAACGGCAGAGAAACGAAAGGTTCAAACCTTCTCCCCACAGTTTTCCTTTTCTCTCGTGGAACCGTTTGGGCCGCTAGGCGGGTGGTCCATGCCGCGGCTGTACTGTCATGTGGCAGCCTAGTGCCTGCGCGGTGCAGCTCCCCTGTAGACAGCGTGGCCCATATTTCTCTATAAGAGGAAAATAACATCAAATGGAATATAACATCAAAATGCAAATAAGGTAAGAGGAGGGACCGGATCCCCAACACGAATAAGCGCTTGTGATTGCAGCCGCGCCCGCGAAACTTTATATCTTTGCTTTTTCCTATATATACATACATACACACACACACACACACACACACACACACACATATATATATATATATATATATATATATATATATATATATATATATATATATATATATCCTCTTTTATACTCCCGGGAGTATGTACTCCCGTGAACTAAACAGGGTGCGCAGTTATTAGATCTAGTCGCTAATTGCTCCACCGGCCGATGCATGCATGCATGCATGCGCATCAACAGATTGAGAGATTCAGGGATCCTAGCATACAGATAAGGTCTGTTCGGTGCAAGTAAACAATCACAGTGGTTGACTTTTTTTGTAAGGACCGATACATATCTACCATACTCACTCTTTATATATATACTACTTTTTTCTGCACACAAGTATGAACTATCTGTTCTGGTTATACTACTTCTTTAACGCAAGGAAGAAGATATATACTACTTCTTTGGGAAGACAATATATACCACCTTTTGTGTATGAGTATATACTGCCTTTTTGGTAATGGAGCATATACTACCTTTTTTGTTAGGGGAGTATATACTTCTTTTTCTGTAAGGGAGTCGATACTGCTTTTTTTTACGTGAGTATATACTGGCTTTATGTGAGAGTCGAGTAGCTGCAATCAGAGAGCGGGCTGGTCGCCGAAATGAGTGATAAATTCAAAGTATGCATAAAAGAGTATTTTAAAAACTAGATGAATAATGGGTGTAATACATTTTGTAATGTCGTCGTATGGCAGTAAAAACACAAGGCTACCCATAGAAAAATAAAGCACTTGCTGAAGAGGGAAATGGACGTTCATTTCCAAAATAGAAAAGGAGTATGTATTACTAATTGTTTCAGTGTATTTTTGTGATTGGGTATATGCAACTACAAAAGGAGTATGTCTTATTTCTACAGCGTTATACTATATTTTTTGATGGGGTATATGCTGCGTTACAAAGTGTATATACTCATTTTTAGGAGGACTATATACTGATTTATTCTGGAGGATTATATACTGATTTTTTTTGGAAGCTTTATATACAACCCAAGAAGAAGTAGTAAACCCATTAGGCATAAAAAATACATAAAATTTTGATCATCAGTAACAATCATGACTCGATTGTGTGAGTGCAAAGCAAGCTCCTAACTATTTCTACGTCGACGTACTAGCCACTTTATTATATGCGTACAATATGAATACATTGGGTAAGTGGCTAAGTGCATCAGCGGTTGCTAGTGGCCAGGGCCTAGATGTAGATTTGTGTGCTCTTCGGCCTGACACCATGCATGCACCGGGACGTACGTGTGACAGATTGAGAGGACAGCAGACACGCCGGCCATGGAGTAGCCGGACGAAGTAGCTTCATCATGGCCACGTCGCCGCCGCGTGTCGTCCTTGTCGTCTTTGCCCTGCACCATAGGCCATAACACTGCAGGTATATAGAAATTATTAGTAAGTTAACAAGATCTTGACTCCTTGGGTGCTCGATCTGACTAACAAATGCAGCCTGGAACAAAACTAACAAAAGATGAATGCATCAATTTGACTGGAACGACACCTTACCTAGTACTAGTAGACTTGGCCGATCAATCATCCTCATCCTATTTTCTTCTCCGACGATGACATACTGGAAAGGAATGGATCGAGAGATCAGCGGAAACATACACACGGTTGTGGTAGCCGAACAGAAAAATCGGGAACACCAATTGCACGTACCCTCGCAAACTAGAGATGATGAATCAATCTTCCTCCGATTGATGGACGTGCTGGTTGAAGCCTCCCACAGGGAAGAAGCACGGGGATCATCGTCGGCCATGTCTACCAAGTCTGGCGGTCGGTCAGCGGCGGAGGAGGTGAGCCGATGCTCTCTTTTTTTTATGTTCGTGTGTGCTGGCAAGAGATGAGAACGTTGTTTCAAATGGAATCCATGGAAGACACGCCTACAAGAGCTGAAAAAAAGGAATCAGTTCAACTAATTTTCGAATCCAAAGGCTTTATCCGGAGTTAGTTAGCTTTTTTTTTGTAGTTAGCGGGGTGAATGGTTGCAACCATGATGGGTGTTGGTGGGAGTATGTACTCC
>NC_041383.1:163049303-163055414 GCF_002162155.2 Triticum dicoccoides
AAGTAGAAAAAATAAAAAATGAGCTAAAAACAGAAGAAAAAAAACAGGCTGTAGCGCCCGCGCGACTGGGGTGGCCCGTGCGGGGCTCGCCCGAGGTGAGCGCATCCCCACCTCTCGCGTAACGCGAGGAATAGGCGCGAGAGCTATTTATCACATTAAGCGATGATACAGTTTACCTCTCGCATCAAACGATACACTATGAGGCCGGCGCAATAGCGCATATTTTCAAAAAACGGGAGTTAAAAATGCTTGCGTGAGGATTCGATCCTTCGATCTCCTAGTAGACCGACAGCAATGCTAAGAACCGCGATGGGCTCGACCTCACATACAATAAGGCATGGCCTATTAGAAGAGAAAGTGTCTGGTTTTACATATTTTCCATCTTCTTTTTCTTTAATTTTTTCTTTCTTGTCTTTCACGCTTTTTTCGTTTTCTTTTGTTTCCCTTTTTCATTTTTTTTTCATTTTCTTCCTTACTTTTTTATTTTCTTCTCCATTTTTTGTTTGCTTTTCTTTTTTTTGGTTTTTCGTTGTTTCTTTTTGTTTTTCATTCTACATTCTTATATACATGATCAATATTTTTTCAAATACTTGTTCAATACTTTTCACATACTTGTTCAACATTTTGCAAATACATTTTCACCATTTTTTGAGCGCTTGATTAACATTTTTCAAATACTTGTTTGACATTTATTCAAATACTTGTTCAACATTTTTCAAATGCTTGAACAATATTTTTCAAATACTTGTTCAACATTTCTTTGAGTGCTACAGTAACATTTTTTAAATACTTGCTCAACATCTTTTTCAAATACTTGTTCAACATTTTTTGAATGCTTAATAACATTTTCCAAATACTTGTTCAACATTTTTCAAATACTTATAAAACATTTTCCAAATGTTTTTTGTTGATTTTTTTGTAATATATATATATATATATATTTAAAATATTTTAAACTATAAATAAAAGTAAAAAATAAAACCAAAAACAAAACCAGGAAAAACGTGAAAAAAAATTAAAAACAAGTTGTAGCCTCGCTCGCGCGTGGGCCGGCCCTTCTGGGATCCGCCCGATGTGAGGCTGCCCCCCTGTGCTCGCTTCAAGCGAGAAATAGGGGTGTCCAGGAATAGGGGTGCCCCCGCGCGCATCCGCTTCCTGGCGCTTGTTGCGCCCCACCTTGTCACAGTCTAGTAGTTGGCTCCTCACGAGGCACTCCATGGCAGGCCAGAAGGCCCCTCGAGAGGCACAGAGCCTCGCGAGCCTGCAACAAGCTCACCTCAGGAGAAGGGGCCCGACTGCGACGCCAGGCCCCATGCAAGACCTCCGAAGCCCAAGATAAGTCATAAACAACTACCTTTCCTAGCGGCTCACAGCCCTGCGGGCCCCCGCCCCGGATGTTACTTAAAAAGCATTCAGCGATCTCACACATCATAAGGGGCACCCCCTTTTCAAAATGCTCTCACAAGAATATGTTTGAGTTTTCGTTATACAAGTTAAAGCAAAAGAAACACGGGCCTAGCTGGACGCGCCTTCTCCGTCACTCCCATCCACACTGCTCGTGCTGAAGCTGCCATCCTCCTCGTCATCACCACCCGCACCAGCTCCCTCGTCGGCGAGCACGGCCGTGTCGTCCTCGGGAGTCAGCTCCTTCACCAAAGCATCCACATGACCATCCACCCACTCGGCAAGCTTGTCTTGGGTGGCTGCAGGCATGGGGGCTAGCACGGTGCCGAAATCGAAGTGAGAATCAAGGTTCAGGAGGTTGCTGAAGATGCACGAGAGCGCGCGCCCAAGTAGGCCCCGGCTCCTCTCCTCAACGAGCTGGCGAGCTTTCGCGGCCTGATCCTCTAGGCGGGTCATGATATCAGTAAAGAAGCAGAGATGGCTGGCGTAGTCGTTCTCGTGCGGATGAGGAGCTCTCTCATCACAAACGACACCCAAGGCGTTGTTGGCTCTGATGCGCAGACCTTGGAGCATGGAACCGTGCTTGCGCTCCAGTGTCAGGCGGCGACACTTTTCACTCAAAGCCTTCTCTAGGAGGGAGGCGGTATCTTCATATTGCTTCCAGAGAGAGGATATCTCGGCATGGGCGGAATCCAGGGCAGATTCGGAGGAAGCCAGGGCCCCCGGGCAGCGCTCTCGCGCTGCTCCACAACCTGCAGCTCAATCTTCAGGACAGAGGTCCGTCCCTCAAGCTCAGCCTTAGCAGCTCCAAGTCCAGGCGATGCCTTCCATCCAGCCCAGCACGTTCCTTCGCCACCTTCTTCTCCACCTCCACCTGGACCTGAGCTTCTCGAGCGGCGACGACATCCTCAGCCATGGGACCTATCGCTCCCTAACCTCCAGCCTCTCCAACGCCAAGCTGTATTCCACGGCCTCTAGCGTCAGGTCCTCATGGCGCCTTAGGAGCTCCGCCTCGGCAAGGGCCACGTCGCCTGGAGAGGAGGCCAATAGGGCATGGCGCTCCTTGACTTCGCACAGCAGGGCCGCATTTGAAGACAGAAGATCTCGCTTCCGCTCCTCAGCCACCTCGCGATGGCAGTTGGCCGCCTCGGCCTCTTCCATGGCGCGGGCGCAAGCTTCACGAGAGGCTATGAGCAAGGCTGCCGCACGCGCTTCAGCTTCGTCACGCCGAAGCTTCCCAAGGTTGATGGCCACCTTTAGCCGCTGCCACTCATCCTCCAAGCGGCGGTTCTCTGCCTCAAGCCTGGTGTCGATGTTGGCAAGCTCCCGACCAAGGTGGACCATCGCATGCATCGCTTCGCCAAAAAGCCCGAAGCACACCGCGCTACGCCCGCGAGCAAACGCGAGCTCATCGCCAAGATCTTCGCCGGCTCTGGAAGTCGCCCGGAAGGCGCTAGGCGCTCCGCCAGCCGCTGACCGGGGGCTGGCTGGCATAGCCCCACAGCTTGAAGATGAAGGCTGCCCAAAGGGCACCCCCCTAGCCGGCAATGACAAGAGGAAGGATCGCCAACGCACCCCTCACCTCGCGGGCAGAGTCACGGGGGGAGAGAACATGGGGCCCGGCTCCGGGGCACCCTCGCGGCGTCATGTTGTAAGGAGTTGGTCCAACACCCTGCGCAGGCTCGGGGCGCTGGGGGCTGCGCGCGTGCGCAAAGATGGAGTCCATGGGGGTGCCTGGCTCTCGAGGTTTCGCCTTCGTGGAGACCCTGCAAAACCCCAGCCATGAGAAAACGCGACACGCTTGAAGGTCAAGAGCAAAGGTACTTACTCATCGGCAGCCACATATCTCCTCGACTTCAGCGGCCGACGGGTGCTGTCGTCGCGGCACGGGGACCTCTTCCTCTTCAGGAGCGACTCAAGGCATATGCGGCGCCTACCAGACCCCAACGGGCGATCCTTAGGAGGGCGAGCGCTCGACGTGGTGTCCGAAGCAGGGGTCCCAAGGCCAGGGGCACCAGGCAATACCTTCTGGCTTGCGGCTCCAGGGCCATTGGTGGGCTCCTCATCACCAGCATCCGCTTTGGAGCCGCCGTCCCAGGCGTCAAAGGCCCCTGCCTTCGGAGCCTGGGGTTGCACAGGTTCTGCGGCGGCTCCTTCCTGGGCCCCAGAAGCCTCAGGCTCTTGAGCCTCTAATGAGGCGGAGCCTCCGGAGGAGCTCTCGACAGCTGATGGAGGCATGCGCCCCCTGCCTCCATACTCGAGGCGCGCGCGGCAGGGTCGATCAGGAGAGGGGCCACGAAGACGGGATTCTCGCGGGGCCCCTCAATGCCCACGGGAAGCAACCCCCACTCATCGAACAGAGGCATCTGCCCCGCGAAGGCCTCTTTGTTCGAGCACAGGTAGAGAAGGCAGCCACCCTGTGGAAAGTCAGTATGCTCGAGCTCGCCAGTCAGGAGCTTGAGCACCACGCTCAAGGCATCAGCAGCAAGCGACGGCTTCTGCAGCCTCATTGGATCTCCGGCGCCAGTGAAGTCCCACATCGGGCGAGAATGACGCTGGAGGGGAGCAATGCGCTGCTTCATGAATTCCTTCACCACCATTGGCGCCGTCACCTCCAGTTCCTGGAGCCTCGCCAACCTCTTTCAGATGAAAGCAAGACGCCGGTCGGTGAGCTTCTCATGGCACTAGTCAGAGCTTGGCGAAGCCGGCGACCCGGGAATCGTGAGAAGGGGCCTGAATGCGCGGGCGTCCATCAGGAGCCACTGCTTCCGGAATCCCTTCACGACAGGCGAAAGCTCGAAGTCGATCCCTGAGCTAGCGGTCGCAGCCACGGCTTCGAAGGTCGCGCACCCAGAGCATTGGCGGGCGTCCACCAACCGAAGCAAGAAGAAATCGCGAAACAAGGCCACAGAGGGAGTCATGCCGACCATGGCCTCGCAGAGGAAGGCGAAGACAGCGAGGAGGATGACGGAGCGAGGGTCAAGATGCAGCAGATGGATCTAGTAATGCGACATCACGGCGTTGAAGAAAGGTGAAAAGGGAGCAATCAACCCAGCAAGAAGAGCATGGAGATGGATGGGAATCTCAGTGGCACTCATCTCTCTGGTTCGCCAAGACGCAGGGCAGATAACCGTTGCCTTCCCCTCATTGGAATCGGTGGCGAGCGCATGGAGAACCTTGTCCAACCCCTCCTTATTGATCACCGTTGACTGCTCAAGGGCTGGCTCCAGGGCTGGCGGTGGACCGGCCAGCGTGAGCGGCTTCTCCTTCTTCTTCCTCGGCTTGGGAGCCATGGCAAATACCAAGAGAGGGAAAGGCGCCGACACTAGATCTATGGACGCGGCGGAAAGATTGAGAAGGAGGAAACAAGAGCCGGGCACGACACACTGCGAAGGGTGAGTTGCACTGACAAATGGGTGGCTGCTGGGTCTACCGAATATCAAGGGGGTGTGGAGATGTGGAGACGCCCACGTCCCATCAACCACCACTTGTCTTAGGGGCCGCAGGCTGATGGGGACCGTGGCGCTCCGCCCTTGCCTTTTGACTTCGCCTAGAAGCCAAGTCCGAGCGCGCCTTGGGCCCGGGGGCTACTGTCGTCGTCCTGGACTTGGGGGTATCCAGTCCTGCCTGCCTGCGGCCCACCGCGTGACTCCATTGACGGCCTGGTATGGCCCAGCTTCTACACCAACACCACAAGACCCTTATGAGGGGCCAAGCTTCATGAGGCGGACGATGCCAAGACCCTCGAGGGAAGTGGCCCCCTCAGGAGGGCTCCTGAGGGGCGGAGAGTTCTATGCAAGTTATCTCATGAGGCTTGGCTGATGTGAGCCATGACGACCAAGTCGAGGTGGGCGCCAGGCGGGTGCAGAGTGCAGGTTACCTCTTCGGTGCAAGGGAGGCAAGCCACAGGCGCGGAGTCCTGAGAAATCAGCTAAAGGTTTCCATTCTAGTGCAACAAGACCAAGACCGTCATGACGACAGGACGGAGGTCATCACCGAGCCCACCGTAGCGTCACGACCAGAGGCTTTTCGCAGGCGAAGAGTACTTTTGTCAGGATAGACTGTACTACTTGTCCCCATTCAAATCTCGCCGTTGTGGAATCCTCATGATCCAACTATCATCCTTGTAAACATTACGACATTGTTTGCTAAAAAAACATTCTCCGTCACCGCTGCTGACCCCTACCCGCCTCTCCCTCACCGTGCTGATCTAACTCCGCAGTTCTCCCACCCATCTCTTTCTTCCCCATTCGCTTGATGTGAATATTTACACACATTGCTCTTCAGTTAGTGCTGTTAGGGGAACAAATTTGAGCTTTAATATTTGCATATGCTCTCCAGTTAGTGCTGCAGATTTCGTGTGTTTTGAACACAGGGACAAAGTGAACTAGTTCGCCCAGTTTGTTTTAAAGCTAGCTAGATATTGTAGGTATTAGTGCTTTTTGTTATGTTTTTGCAAGTTAGGATGAACTAAGTGACTTAGCACATATTCAGTCAGACATCATGAGAGTTTCAGTTATTATTTTCATTATGTTTGAGACGTATTCAGGCTGTAGGTTCAACGTTCATTAGGTTTTCAGTCTTGTTTTTGAAGTCACAGAGAAAGTGCTGGAGCCAAAATTTCCAGTAAGTTTTTTCATAGAGCTTCGACAGGTTGCACACCTTAAGACTAGAAACTTTTTTTGGGTTTCTGGGAATCTAGGGGTG
>NC_041383.1:163055737-163057898 GCF_002162155.2 Triticum dicoccoides
GCAGTGTGACTGGCATATAACCCCAGGTTTTTAGTTTTGTGAGGTTGTAGATTCAGTTAGTGCTCTGTTTTTTGGGTCTTTGATTATTGTTTTGCTCCACTTATTTTTGTACGTATAGGGAACTGAACCTTACCTGCATGCATGTGTTTGTACTTGAATGTGCCCTTAGTAAGTTGAATGGATATCATGACTAACCAAAAAATATTATCTGAATATGCTAAAAGGGTAAGGAACCTAAGGCTATCGGTTCTAGGGTGAAGTTCAAAAAAAATTCCATAACAAAATAGAACTGAATTAGACATTGCTTTATAATACACTACAAAAAAAAAGACACATCCGTGACATTTTGGGCCGAACGATTTTTTTTCTGTCATACATATGACACTTCTATGACGATAATTGTGACAAAACCCGGTATCATCATATATGTGGTGGGCTCGTACTTCTATGACAAAAAATCATGACAGAAAATGGGGTTTTCGTCCTGGGCGAGCCGGAGACGCAGCTGTATGACATTCTTTGGGCCGTCATGACAGAAAAAACCGTGGTAGAAGCGAGGGCGAGGAAAATTTCGGGAAGTTCCCGGTTACGGTGGGTGGTCGGGGCCCGAGCGATGCACGTTTTTCTCGTACTCGTACGCGCGTGTGTGCGATGCGTTGGCTCTAACTGAACCCGAGCGAGGCGTTAGGCTCTAACTGAACCCGAGCGATTGCACTGCAGGCTACGCGTTACTGAACCCGAGCGATCGATCGATGGCTGTTAACTGAACCCGATTGAGCGATTGCTTCGCTACTGCTGCTAACTGAAGCCGATCGATGCTGCCTCTGGATGAAAAGTGAGCGTTGCGGGGGGTTTGGATGAACAGTGAGCGGTGGGGGTGGATGAACAGGACCTCGTGGCGTTGCCTTTGTATGAACAGGACCCCGATCGATCGAGCCGGTTGGGGCTGGATGAACAGGACCCCGTGGAGGGCTGGATGAACAGGACGACCCCGTGGAGGGTTGGATGAACAGTAGACGGTGGAGGGGTGGATGAACAGTAGCCCGTGGAGGGGTGGTTGAACAGGAGCCCGTGGAGGGGTGGTTGAACAGTAGCCGGTGGAGTAGCGCGCGGTGGAGGCTGGATGAACAGGAGCCCGTGGAGGCTGGAGGAGGTCGACAGTGGATGATCAGTAGCCCGTGGAGGCTGGAGGAGGTCGACGGTGGAGATGAACAGTATCCCGTGGAGTCCCGTTTTGCGGTACGCCACACCCCTCCCGATGAACAGGACCCCCGTTTCGACCGTAGCGCTCCAACACAAGTCCGTTTCATCCGTTTTGCGGTACGCCACACCCCTCCTCATGAACAGGACCCCCGTTTCGATCGTAGCGCTCCAACACAAGTCCGTTTCGTCCGTTTTGCAGTACACCACACCCCTCCTGATCAACAGGACCCCCGTTTCGACTGTAGGAGGTCCGTTTCCTCCGTTTTGCGGTACGCCAGACCCCTCCTGATGAATAGGATCCCATTTCGAACATGGCCGGTCGAACACAAGGCTGTTTCCTCCATTCTACGGTACGCCAGGCCTTGTTTCCATCGCCTGTTCCATCCAAGCCCTCCAGATGAACACGACAAAGCATTCCGTTCCGACCCAGCAGGTTGGCTCCCCCCATGAACACGACGACGATGCTGTTTCTCCGTTCTGACCCAGCCATGTACACGAGCCCTGGCCGTACATATGCGCGAGTAGGCGTTCGAGACCCCGCCTGTATGTACACATACGTGGCCGTATTTTCTTTCTTGCACACTGGTCGCAGTACGTACGTGTACATGCTATGTGCGCGCCTCTACTACGACACGTACGCGCCTCTACTATGACACGTGTGCGCCTCTACTACGACACGTGCGTGCCTCTACATCCACCAGTATGTACGTACACGTTCATGACCAGAATGCCAATGCTACGTACGCTTCGACCAGGTGGGTCCCGACTGTCAGACATTTCCTTACATGCGAAGATGTAGCTGGTGGGTCCCAGCAGTCAGGGGGGCGAATCGTTTTTTTTGCGCGGACGCACTTTCTTGCGTGCGAAGATGTAGCTGGTGGGTCCCAACAATCAGGGGGTGAATCGTTTTTTTTGCCCGGACGCACTTCCTTGCATGCGAAGGTGTAGCTGGTGGGTC
>NC_041383.1:163058158-163075383 GCF_002162155.2 Triticum dicoccoides
TGGTGGGTCCCAGCAGTCAGGGGGGCGAATCGTTTTTTTTGCCCGGACGCACTTTCTTGCGTGCGAAGATGTAGCTGGTGGGTCCCAACAGTCAGGGGGTGAATCGTTTTTTTGCCCGGACGCACTTCCTTGCATGCGAAGGTGTAGCTAGTGGGTCCCAGCAGTCAAAGGAAACATTTTTTTCGCAAAAAACGGTGGCCCGTCCGGTGGGTCCCTGCTGTCAGGTGGAGGAATCATTATTTTCCGCGTAATAAGGAGGCACTTCCTTGCTGCGGTTGTGGACCCAGCTGTCAGCCTCTCCACGTACAGTCCACGTCCTATGGAAGTCATTCCTTGACCAAGTTGACCACACCGCGCCGAGAGCACTAGGGCGGTGGACGACGGTGAGGCCTAGGAAGGGGACGACGCGGAGCCGGGGAAGACACGGCAGTGGAAGCCCGCGCGGAGAGGAGTACGAGGGTTCACTGGTTCAGCTGCGGTGTGAGGCTGCCGTTGCCGCAGGGCCTGGCCAGCGGTGGGAATAGTAGGGGGCGGTGAGGCCTCCGCGGCAGCACAACCGGCCACTGGAGGCAGGAGCATGTGGCACGACCAGCGCTGCTTTGGGCGGCTGGAGCAAGAAGACCAGAGGTTGAAGAAGCACTACGACCATTAGATGGACATCGTACGGTCACTGGAGCTAGAATCGTTCATATTGACTAAGTTGACAAAGCCCTCCATCCCCGTCAACTTAGTAGGCCCACAAGTCAGCCTCCCACCAAGGTGGGTCCCAACTATCAGGGGGGTATTCATTTTTTTGTGCGTAATAAGGAGGCACTTCCGGTGGGTCCGAGCTGACAGTGGGGGGAACGTTTTTTTCGCAAAATACGGTCGCCCGTCCGGTGGGTCCCAACAGTCAGGGGGAAACGTTTTTTTCACAAAGTACTTGTGGCCCGTCCGGTGGGTCCCTGTTGTCAGGTGGAAATAATTATTTTCTACGTAATAAGGAGGCACTTCCTTGCGGCTGCCGTGGACCCAACTGTCAGCCTCTCCACATACAGTACTCTTCCGATGGAAGTTGGTCGTTGACCACATTGACCACGCCGCTCTGAGAGCACCACGGTGGTGGACGATGGCGAGGCCTAGGAAGGGGACGACGCGGAGCCGGGGAAGACGCGGCAGTCGAAGCCCGTGCAGAGAGGAGTATGGGGGTTCACCGGTTCGGCTGCGGTGTGAGGCTGCCGTCACCGTAGAATAACAGGGGGTGTGGGTGAGTAGAGGGATGCCCTGGCCAGCGGTGGGAGTAGTAGGGGGCGCTAAGGCCTGTGCGCCAGCACAGCCGGCCACGGGAGGCAGGAGCAGGCGGTCCCGCCGCGGTGCTTTGGCGGCTGGAGCAAGAAGATCAGAGATTGAAGAAACACGACGGCCGTTGGATTGACATCCAACGGTTATGTCTGCTAGAATCGTTTGTTTACGTATATAATAACTAAAAAAAATCTTGCATACGTGTCAACTAAACAGGCCCACAAGTCAGACCACTCCATGTTTTTTTAATAATTTATATATAGCTCATGGCAACTTCTTATGCAATTTATTGTAGTCGTTTTTTTGGTTGGCCAGGACCAATTTCGCATATTTCTGTGGGTTCCAAACTATTTTTAATACCGAAATGTCGAGCCAGATTTAAAGTACTTTGAAGATATATTTAGATTAGGTTAATGCACAGTGAAATAGGAATATGAAAATGTGAAAAAAAATCAGAAATTATAAAGTAATTGCCAATTTGTCATCTGTTTTTGTATTTACAACCCATTTCAAATTACTTTCAAGATTTGCAGGCGTCTTGAAAGAGTTGCAACCCATCAGGGCGTAGAAAAATAAGTAGGCCTGGATTGGGTATTCTTCAGAAAAATAAACTGGGCTCATTTTCACAAAGAAAAGATAGCTGGGCTGGTCACATGGTGAACATAAAATATAAGCCTGGGCTAGACGGGCCACAGCCCAGTTCAAACCCTGCTCCATCTCAACAATAACAAAAAAAATACTACTCGAGCAGCTACGTCCCAGGTGTCAGCCGTCTTGTGTTGTTCTCTTGTCTATTGACTATATAGGCTCACAATGTCATGGGTCCCAGATGTCAGAAAAACACTAGGAGGAAGCATTTTATTTTTCCATACGTTGACATGGTGGGCCCCTACTGTCATCCTCTCCACGTACTTCTACCGATTCCTATTGTTTGTTGACCATGTTGACAACGCGAGAGGGCGGCGCCGCGACGAGTGCACCAAAGCGCGCGGAGGACGTCGACGTTAACGATTTAGGAGATGGTGGGGCGGCGATGCATGCGCTGAGGCGCAGCCAGCTGTGGGAGGCGGAAGCAGGCGGCCCCGCCGACGCTGGTTTGGTTTTGGCGGTTGGAGGAAGACAGGACTGAAGAAACACGATAGACTATAAAAGCAGCACGAGTACTTAACAACCTTATCTGAAACCAGCAGGGGCACTTAACAACCAAAGCTGAAAGCAGCATGAGTACTTATACAGGTTCAACCGTACAAAGCACGCCTCGAACAGTGCTACTTTGCCTACAGTTAACCAAGGGTGAGGCCGCCAAGCCCCAGGACAAGGCCCAGGCGCCACCCCGCGCATCCACAACCTTCTAAAAGCGGCTTCATCTCGCAATGTGGTCAATAAACAGGATATTCGCTTTAGAGCCATGGAAAAGCATGAACATAATCTGCTGTCCTATTCTCCAAGATGGACGGGCCTTCATTATTTGAGACCACCCATGAATAAGTATGTTTTCACCTGCAAGGGGAATTGAGTAGGTCGACATAAACATCATGTTGTGACCAAGCGCAAGTCTGACCCGACCATGGTCAGGCATCTGTATAGGAACAATAGAACTGGGCAGTATCTGTTTCAAGAAGATCACATCTGTAAAACTGTGTATAAGCAATAGTTTATGAACAACATATATAACAGAAAACAGCTCGTACCAGAAGTTTCTCGACACAGTTGGACCTGTTCAACGAGTGCAGCAGTGGCACACATATCCCACGTGGCCTTCCACCATTGAAACACCCACAAGGACCTCAAGACGATCAATAAAGTGTAGGAACTTGTGGATGTCGACCCAGTCAACTTCAGTGCCATCAGTAACAACCGAGTTATTATAGAATAACAAACGAGCAGCCTGCTTAACTCTGAAAAAACCTACACGTGCCACAAATTATAAGAAAATATTAGTTAGAAGTAGCATCTTCGTGAGAGATTCATTGCTACTTCTAAAGTTAAATTGTGATTAGTTACACAAAATAGGTGGATTAAGAAGTAATAGAGGCAACAAGGAAGAACCAGATACAAAACTAACGTGGATGAACAATTGGAACGACATCGGGGTGGAAGATTGCAGTGAAGATGAGACCAGGTTCTGCTATTTCCATCAACATTCGTGCGCCAACTTTCAGTCTGTAACACTTGAGGAAGTTTATCCAAGTTCGGCCATAAAAAAAGCAGCGATCTTCTTGGTTTGTCTTCACTGTGACCATTAAACTAGTGTATTCATTTATGGAAAGGCCGAGCATCTTGAGTACATGTGTTCTGGCAGAGCAAATAATACACTGCAGGAAAAATAATATGAGAACACAATGTATTCCCTATCCCAATCTAGAAATAACTTCCTCCTTCACGTTAGTGTTTACCATCGTACTAGCAGTACCTTTTATCCAAATATAGCAATCCAAATTTCCAAATTAGTCGACAACATGTTAAAAAAAAACCCCACCCTCCCGGATAGAAAAGAGGATTCTAGGAAGATACTGTGCGCGTTTCAAAATCCTGTGTTAGGATGAGAAGGAACAAGTGTGGCGTCTCGCCGAGGGCGCAGAAACCTGTAGGGTACTCGCTCTTTGGGCACTGCAAATGAAACACACTAGATTCAGTAGGAAGAAAAATGCATCAACGGCGGCGGCTGCCATCCTAGGATTACCTGCGACCAAGGGACTTGGATTTATCGGGGATGGATGAAGAATTCATACCTGGTTATCCATGAGAAAACCCTATGCAATCGCCGAGAGGGGGTTTTCTCTGAACAAGCAGACGAGGGAGAAGGGGATTCAGGCCTAGTGAAATATTGCCGCTTCGTCCGTCCAGCTTACTGCTAAAGCTGGAAGGGGGGGGGGGGAGTTTGTGATTTGATGGCTCATTGGGAATTACTGTGATGCTACGATCGGGGTGTGTCTACCGTGCAGTTGTGCACTCTAATTTGTGCATATGGCACATGGACCCCGTTGCCGGTTGCCCCACATATCAGTGAAAGGAAGTAGAAAGACAGGAGTAACTAGTTACACATAAATATATTTTTTGACAGAGAAATACTCCGTCTGTAAAGAAATATACAAATCTTTTATATCACAACTTTATACATAAGAAAAATCAAGGGGAATATATATAACATATATAATTATAAAAAACAGAGTTGTTTTTAACACAGTATAGACGAGTTGGTGATGATGGTGTGCGGTGTGCCTGCCATCCTGCAATATAGGTCGTCCGATTTATATCTGACAGATAGGAAGGAAACTATGTCAATTTTGCGAAAAGGTACCCACACACCTCTCCACATTTGCAAATAAGGCCTTCCCTCGTTCATCCTTTTCTCTCACAAGATAAAATACTCATACAAATGCATCTTGATGTTACGTGCAACGCACGGGCATTATGGGGGTTCAGCTAAGAATATAATACTCAGACAGGCTGACGGTTTTGGACTTTGGGCCGCAGGCCCACCCTGCATGTTTGGGGTCCCATGTGTTCTACCTCAGCGCTTTTCATATTGCAAGTGATCGGTACGGTGCTGGTTTTAGATGCTGTCACAAGGCGAATAGACAAAATTTAATAAAGCACGACAACTGTTGGAATGAAATCAAATGACAGTTCCTAACCAGCAATCAGAGTTGCAATTCTATCAACGATATACCATGTGATAAATAATACTGTCATACTACTTATACACACAGGACAGTTGTTTCACCATGCCAGATTATTACATCAAAATCTCTCGGAGGATAGATCAGTTCGGCAGTTGCGTGCTGCTACTGAAGAATTTCAAAGTTGATTTGGACTAGCTCTCCTTGCCAAGAAAGTTCGATTTTGACATCATCCCCTACCGTAAGATATGATTTAGATTTGAACCTTGACCATCCTTTAGCATCAATCATCATGCGACCATCCTTTGTACTTATGGTATATTGAGCAGGTTCATTCACACCAAGGCTGCGCATGGTAAGAGAAACTTGGCCGCGGTCGCCCGGATTGTTGAACGACTCCCTCATTGCTCTAGGAATTCTCTCTTTGCAAACAAGAAGACATACCCAAACAGTTAGATCAACACAGTGAATCATGTGAAACAACATGGAAAGAAAAAAGAATGAAGCACTTGGGCGGCCAATGCTTACCAAGAAGGTGGACATGTCGGTTTTTGTAAGGACTTTTGTATATGAAGTGCGAACTACAGCCCAGTCTGTTGCCGGTGCAGATGCAAGTGCAAGTGTTGGTGCAGGTGCTGAAGCCGCTGCTGCTGCCGGAGATGGTGCTCCTTGTAGAGCTGGTGTCGGTGTCGGAGCAGGTGCCAGTATCAATGCCCGATCCTCCGGTAGATCAGACTGATCCGCTAACGCGGTCGGTGCCCAATCCTCAGCTGGATCAGACTAAGCTGCTGCCGCTTTCAATGCTAGAGCAACTGCCGGTGCTCGATCCTTTGCTGAAGGTGGTACCGATGTGCGAGACAGCAACGATCGTGTCTGGTCTCCTATGATCAGCTTTCTAACTTGACTAGGATCCGTGACCATGATCCAGTTTTTTTCTTCATTTCTTTTAAACGCGAGAAGGACTAATTGTGGCGTTTTTGTTAAACCAAACTGCAGTTCATCATAGGGATTCAGCTTGTACTCAGACAATAGACTGATCCAATTTTTTCTAGTAATATAAGTGATGGACAGTGGCTTCGTTACTTACACGACATAAGAAGTGAAACCTGCAAAAATAGCCATCATAGAGCAAACCAAACGGTTTATTCTGTGATGAATGTCACATGGCAAAACCTGCATCGTAAAATTGCAGGAAAAGAAAGAAAACATGACATTAAATCAATAAGATTTAGACAGTAAATCAATAAGATTTACTTGATGCGACACGAGTGAATCCTTACCAGGAAATCACTATGTTGAAGTACTAAACAAAAGATTGATCATCCAACTACGGGTGGCATGCAGGGGCCCCGCCTACTCCCACAAGCAGGACAGTCCAAAGGTCGTGACAAATCGTATGGACCGAACATCCATGGGATTGGAAATCCTGGTGGGTGCGATAAACCCTGAATGCATACAGATATTGGAGTGTAACCATAATTGATAAACCGTCCTCACAAAAAGATGATCTGGATACTTCAAAATATACAGAATGAATTGAGTGGACATACATTAACATAGACCGTTCTCAGGACTGACCACACACCAAAAGCGGCAGTACTAATAAACAATACAGGATTCACAAACACAAATCAAGTACTGAACAATAGTACTTAGTACAGACAAGCAAAGTTGCACTAATTAAACTCTACAGACTATTTCTTGCCACCGACCTACGGGATAAACCTCGCATAACTAACTAGGCCATGGACTTCATGAGAGATGTCTACATGCACCATCACCATCTTGTCAACCTTGCAGAACCTAACAGAGTGGTCTTTCCACTCATAAACATGATGATGAAGACATGCCGCATCAGATTTGTTGGGAAGCTTTACAAGAACCACACCCTTCGTAATCGAAGGCACAGCCAGGAAATTGTTGTGGTCAAGTACAACCTCGAGAACACGCCTGAAAACAATGCTACAGGAAAACACTAGTTCAAGACACGTGGCGACAAGGACACAACAGCTGGATAGTTTAGCACTAGAACTCATCCCTAGGTCTTCCAGTTCACACGACATGACTTTGAGAACTTCATCTCCACCGCGGACCTGGTTCTAATTCAAACAGAAACCATATTTTACTACTACCTCCATTCAGAAATATAAGATGATTTTCGATATTATACTCCATATATGACTACATATACACACAGAAATGAGTGAACAAATACACTAGAACATGTCTTCAAAGGCATGAGAGCAGAGGGATTACTTGCAATATCCATAACACAAGTTACTGAGGCAAATATACCCTCTTCAAAGGTAGCATTGATGTTCATAAAGTACTCCCTCCGTCCCAAAATTCTTGTCTTAGATTTGTCTAGATACGGATGTATCAAGTCACATTTTAGTATTAGATACATCCGTATCTAGACAAATCTAAGACAAGAAATTTGGGACAGAGGGAGTAGTTGAAAGTAATCTATAAGAAATCAGTGTCAACCTCTCGCATGTTTTGGTTAAAAGAGGAATTTAGAACCGTCATTTGGCACACTAAAATCACATGCAAGATCACCCAGAAAGTTGTACTACCAGTACTAGTACTGCGTGTTAGATGAAAAAACACGATCAAGATCGAGAAAAAAGATCGTCAACAAGAGACATTACCTGGACTTGCTTAATGAGGGATCCCGGAGAGGGGGGCTTGGACAGGGCGATGGCTTTGAGCTTGTCTGCGGTAGTCTCGGCGGGGTGCTTGCGCTTCTCCATACCATGAGCCTCGACGGTTTTGGCCAGAGCCATAGACATCATGTCGGCCGGTGCTCCAGCGTCCATCCAAGAGAGGAAGCTGAGAGAGAAGAGTGAAAGGAGGAACGAGATGAGGGAGAAGCGAAGCGAGTGGGGGTTTTCTTCAAGAGAGGAAGCTGAGAGAGAAGAGTGAAATGGTGGTTGCTTCGTCCGTCCAACTTACTGCTGGAAAGGAGGGGGTTTTGTGATTTGACGGCTCATTGGGCATTACTGCGGCGCTTCGATCGGGGTAGTCTACCAGCACTCTACTACGGAGTAATTTAGTGCATGGCTGGTGGACCCAGGTGCTGGCTGTCCCACACGTCGGCGAAAGTGAGTAATTTAGTGCATGGTTGGAGGAGGATCCACACGGTAGAGCGTGTCCACTGTTTTTCTAAAGAAAAAAATGATTACACCAAGCGTTTCCATTCTTACAATGGAGGAGTGCGAAACACGGCAACCACTTGAACATACACAGTGCTCCTACTACTAGGCATGTGCAGTGGTCCATGCGTTAGTACTACACAATCTTATTGCCAGTGTAGTATGATGTGACGATAACAAATGATGTTGTGCGCATGTCAACTACTCCTATATGTAACATAGTACCACTTTTTCGACTGTCCGATCGAGAATGAACGGTGAGATCAATGTTAACAGAAGTATGTGTACAGCACACAGAGAGTACGGTGCTACAGTACTCCATGAAACATGAACCATATGAAGCACAAATAGTGTTAGGCAGGGTGTATGAAGGGTGCACGGGATGGGAGCAAAAGTTCCCTTCTCGACCCACTTTTGGGTGTTTGGCAGAGTACATGAAGGGTGCATGAGTCCACACTAGTAGGTTAACAAAAATACACGAAGAGGAAACAACTATATTGAGATGAGAATGCAACCAAACACACCCACACGCTTTGTGCTATAGTGACTGATCTGCACCGTCTGAGTTTGTTCCAACGGTCATGTTGCACCGAGACATGGACATGCCCATGTAGAGGGCGCCTAAACACCACCGAAGTCCCTCTGCTTCTCGAGGCGCACGACGTTGGTGATGTAGGGTGCAACCGCCCGCAGAGCCTGCTCCCGGTCGACGGGAGCCAGCTCGTCAAGGATGGCGTCCAATGGCATGAATGGATTCCGGTGACGGAGCCCTGAAAGGATTCGCCCGACAATGGGGACGGTAGCCTGCAACCCCTCCTTGTCCAGCTCAGCCCCCACCATCGCGCGGAGACGTCACAGCTCCTCGGAGATATAGGTGAAGAAGGAGACCAGGTCAGGAAGCCGCAGCTCGTTGAAGTCGACCGGGTGGTCGAACGGGTTTAGCCCGACGGCCGGCATCGTCGCGCTGGCACGACGGTAGGCATCACGCAGCCGCAACACGTGCATGGCAACTTGCTTCACCAAGTGGCTGAGGCGATCCTGTAACTCATCACGGTCAGCCCGCTCGCGCTCCAGCCGGCTCCCCTGACGGCCTACAGTATCTCCCGCTTTCTGCAGCAACGTCGCCGATGCCTCGAGCAGCTTTGTGGTGGATGCCTGCCGCTTTTGAAGCTCCGTGAACTCCCGCACATAACGGAGGAGCATGGCACTCCTCTCTTCCTTGAGCTCACGGAGCTCCACGTCCTTGGCCCTGAGCTCCGCATCGTTGGCATGGAGCTCCTGTGTTAGGTGCCTCACCTCAGACTCCGTGATCTGCTGCGCCACCATGGAACCAGGTAGAAGCAATGGGGAGAGGAAGCAAAGGGGGTGAAACGGCTGAAAGGCAATGCAATCTACGGGAAGGCGGAGGGAGCCAGCCGAGGAGCGGGGAATCTTTTGGTTTTCACCACGGTAAAACACCAGTCGAAGACTTCTCACATCAGGGAGCAGTGGGTTTTACAGGCAGAGTCATCATGACTAATTGCTGCCGTGCCTGCTCCCGTCAATCAAAAAATTAAAAATCCTACCGTGGCTGCTCCCGTCAATCAAAAAATTAAAAATCCTGCCGCACCCAAACACCAGAGCAACGCCGCGGTGGATATTTAAATTGACCTGCCGGCAAGTAGATAAAAAAGGGGTGAAAAAACAAATGTGGCGGCGGCCTAGCTAATCAGTCAAACTAGCCCAACTAGCTAGCCACCGTGCTTCACTGTTGTACTCGGCGGGAAAGGTGGTCTTTTGTGATCTAACGACTCATTTACTTGCTTCGGCGCTACGACCGAGGAGGACCCAGAAAACGCGCGGTAGGGCGTCCCACGTCAGGAAGAATATATGTGTGCACCTCCCAGGAGGACCCTGAAACCGTGTGGTAGGGTGTGCCACATCTCGGCACGGAGGGAAAATGTGCGTGTAAAAACATACACCCTCCGTCTAGGTGTGTAAGTCATCTTACGAAAATCAAATAATCTCAAAACACTTAGGCGCGGTGCATTAACTTCTATCTCGTTTCTTGTTTCTTGACATATCAACCAATAAGAGATGAGGGGTGTGCATGCTTTTAATGATTTGAGACTACCAAACACGACATGTAGTGCTTAGTTCATTGCATGCAATGCTATTAATTAGAAAATAAACATTAAGGTCTCTCGTTTTCCCCTCCTACTTGGTCACGGTGACTTACTCACCTAGACGGAGGGAGTACTGTATCAGACGTCGTCAGTAACTCTAGTACCTATGGTTCGACCTTGGGACCCAGCCAGTCGGTCGAAAACACCCCACTAGCCACACAACTTCATCATGCAAACGTGGCACGGAGGATAGATGTGGTTAGCTCCGTCTCGACCAGCCACAACATCTCTTGTTCTAGGCGATTCTTCTATTTTCCAAGCTTTTTTTAGTTGTAATAACACCACGGCAAGCTAGCACCGCTCTTCGTGTGTACCCGTGCAAAGGTTAGATGATGGAGAGAAGAGAGATTGAGATTGCACACCTGGGACCCACCAGTAAGTGAGACAACGGTCATGCACGTGTTGACGAGGCACTCCCTCTACTCTACTCAACGTAATATTGTATAAAATCAAGTTATGGGACAAAGCAAACAACCGTTGTTGTTTCAGGCTATCGACTTACGCTTTGTAGTCGAGGTTGCCAGTTCGAATCTCATCTTTCAGATTTGTTAGTTTGAGGTCCAAATTTGATTAATGACAAGTGGGACCCCCGTGTGTTGTTCCGATATTTCAGTGTCGGATGGTTTTTTTGAACAAACACTTTGCGCGGTTAGACAAGTAACGGCATGAGTTACACGTATTTTGCAAGTTTACGAACAAAAATGACAGCGGCATAGAATATCACATCCACCCCGCAGCTTAGATACTATGGTGATACGAGTTTTTACACCGTTGGAAGTGAGATCCAATGGCTTGGGAGTAGTCTTTGTAATTATGCACAATTTCCAAACTCTCCAAAGGTTTTTTTGCAAATAAAACATTCAGGCCTCATGTGTGCCACTGCATCTTCGATCCAACGGCTCCCCGTTGCTCATAGGTGCTCCCCGTAGCTTAATTACCCGCTATGGTAATATGAGCATCTAGGTCGTATGATCAGTGATCAGATGGCACATGCGTAGTACTTGTACTTTCTACGCATTTCCCAAACTCTATCAACCGTATATTGCGAAAACATTCAAACCTCCTACTGTGGGCCGTTAGATCTCAGTGAACTCGTATCACCATAGAATCTACGGTGCGGGAGCACTTCATATACTCCCGTGCGAGAAAACACAAGGTGCTATCGCAGCTTGGATGCTACGGTGATACGAGCTTTGAGGTTGTTTGATCTGAGATCCAATGGCATCTGAGCAGTCTTTGTGCTTGTAAGCAGTGGCCGAACTCTTTTGGGGCTTTTCTGCAAAAAAACCATTCGATCCACCGAGGAGGTGTTGGGTCACAAATCCAACGGCTCCGAAGAGCTTGTATCACCAAAGCATCTAAGGTGTGGTAGCACATGATATTCTTACATACAGGAGAATATGATGTCCTCCTTCATCTTAGATTCTATAGTGATACGAGCTTCGAGGTCGTTGGATATGGGATCCAAGGGCATCTGAGTAGTTTTTGTACAAATTGTGTGCAATTCTCAAACTCATCAAGGTTTCTTGTAAAAATATTAAGACACATCATGTGAGCTGCTATATCTTAGATCTACAAGCTCCAAGCAACTCGTATCGGCATATAGCATCTAAGGTATGGGGGCACCTGATATTCTCCTGGGGAGGAGGGGTGGGGGTGCACAACCAATCGGTGGTTGGGAGGGTGGGGACAAATATAATCTAAACAACCCTAAACAGAGCTCCACAATTTTATCTAAGGTCGAGGGGTTGACCCCCGACAATCATAGCTCCGCCTAAACACAACATTTGCATGTACTATTGTACTAGACTTAATATTCATGTTTCAGTTTCATGTTCATTTTAAATATTGAACTGAGGAACATGCATGTCTTACATTTTACTCCCTTCATTCCTAAATATTAGTCTTTTTAGAGATTCCAAATGGACTGGCACATACAGATGTATATAGACATATTTTAGAGTCTAGATTCACTCATTTTGCTCCGTATGTAGTCACTTGTCGAAGTGTCTAAAAGACTAATATTTAGGAATAGAAGGAGTATTTTTGAATTTGTGTCATACATGCATGGTTTGGAAAAATAGATGCACTATACTTATTGGATTGTTGTTGTGTTCGTGCATGTCTCTCTCTCTCTCTGTGTGTGTGTGTGGTCATATGCTTGATACATACAAAGTTTTCTCACCTCCATATTGTTCATCTTTTAAATTTGAATTTGCATTGGAAAACTTACTAGGGATACCATGAAATGTGAAATCCACGTTGAGATCACTATATCACAAACTCACTCTAATTCAACAACTCGTCATAAATCAATTACCACGTTGAGATTAGTATTTGCAAGGAAAATACGGGTATTGTAATACACATAGATTCGTTCGGCAATTTAAAAGGTTCCTTTCGTATTCTCAAATGGTAGGACCCAACGGCGTACCAGCCAGACCTTGGCTCCTGTTAATCCTAAAAAAAACCGGGCTTGTGTCCTTCGGTCGCGCGCGTGGTACGCACATTAGGCAACCCAAACTAGTCGAGCCTTAGCGTTTCAAGTCGAAATATCTGGCGGCCAGAATTCCAGCTCTAGGAAATTCCCGTCATGTCCCCGGTCCATAATGACTACTGATGAAAAATGGAGGGATGCTTTAGTAACTAGACAATGTTACCTACCGTGCCAAGCATGGTTTAATTCCCTCGGTCGCCGCTCGTCAAGGTCACCCGTCAACTGCATTGCCTAGTACTACTACTACTACACCAAGATGAGCACATAATTGAGCCTATTTGTTCGTGCCTAATACTTGAGTTAATATATCAGGCAATGCACTGGTACAGAGGGATTATCCTTTTACTCTGCATATATAACTTGTCTGAAGTCTAACTAAGCAAAATATTTGACCAAATCCTTTCTTAAGAAATACAACAGGACATATGTACAACTTGAAAATTTATTGCATGATGCAGGTTATGATATTGTTTCGAATCCTGGATCTTAAATTTCAGAAAATCCAAAAGTGAGCATAAGTTCTTGAAACTGAGCATGCTCACGTGATGTGGTACAAATATTAATTCATAAGTTTTTTCTTCAATTTGAGACAAGCTGCTTATGACAAGTTGCACAAATGAAGAGGCAAGGTATTTTGGAACAAAGACCTGTCACGTGAAGGCGAACCCTTTCACTATTGAAATTGTGGGCGTTTACGTGCCGCCACGAGTCCTCGCTTCTCATCGGCAGGTGCCGTCCGAGCAAGTGTGTGATGAGTCGACGGGAGGCGTGCGAGCAGACTGCTGCGCTGGTTGACAGGGAGGCGTGCGAGCAGACCGCTGTGCAGGCTCACTGGGAGGCGAGCCCTTTGACCAGGCTCCGCCGCCCACCTTCCTCCCAACTGCTGCCACTTTTAATGGCGCTGGTGCCGTAGTTTAAAATCAACCCCGCACTACCCGGTATCGCTACAATCTTCTCTCTTCCTCTCCAATTCTCCTGTCGTCTACCTCCAACTAGCCTGACCTAAACGTATGCCATGCCGCATTATGATGGTCTACCCTTAGTGTTCCAGTTTCCGAAGGAAGATACCCAGCCGGAGTATCAAGAACATAAGGCGCTTTGGGACGAGCTTGAACTGGCCTTGCTGGAAGATGTCGCGCCTGTCCCCGCTCCCGTTCCGGCTCCCGTCGCCCCAACTGCGCCATCGCCCATCCCCGTGGCATTGATGGGCTGGGAGCCGCACATTGTCGCCGAGCTTGATCCCACGGGGTTCCACGAGGTCCCCGCCGACTTTCACGCGCCCGTGCACCTGCCAGCGCCTGTGCCTGCACGTGCACTAACGCGCACGCCCGTGCCGGTGCCCGTGCACCTGCCAGCGCATGCGCCTGCGCGTGCACTGACGTGCGCGCCCATGCCGGTGCCCATGCGCACGAATGTCTCCACCGCACCGTTGATAGCGCCTGTCCCCGCGAGGGTGCCAATGCCCCCCTCAGCAGCATGGATGGCTGCCGTCGACCGCTTCCTTGCACCAACGCCAGTCGCCTCCTCCCGCTAGTTGACTCGCTCTGAAGTCCAGAACATTTTGGCCTTCCTTGAAGCTAGGCCAACGTCCAGGAGGACGTCAACAACGGCGCAAGACGCCACCGTCGCCGTCGGCCAGTGGCCCGACGACACACAGAGCACGTCAGAGGAGCCGTTTCCCACCGCAAGACGCCGCGGCCGCTGCCGCGTAATCTAAATTTGCCATGAAAAACGTTTGGATTGCCATACTTAAAATCCGAACGTTTATCATTTCTGTTTATTTTATATCGGTCGTCGTATAATTTAAAGTCGGAGTCAGACTGAACGAAATCTATGGTTTGATCGATTGAATGTTCTGCTAGAGCCGTATCAAATTAAATATAAAACATCATCAAGCCACATGTATTCCTTGTCATCCAACGACCTAGACTGCTTCAATGTCGAGTCCTCAACACAGTTTAGCGTGCAGTTAATTTCATGCCAAAAGTTGTGCTAATCACATAATAACACGCAAATAATATCCTACTTAATATCCACATGCACTTAATATACTTCCAAATTAACGTGCATTGCACGTACACACTGACTAGTGCTGCTAGTACATGAAACTGGTGCCGTGACTTGTGAACGCGTCCAGATATGGTCAACGGCAACATCGCCCACGAGTTCTTCGTGTTTGCCCGTGCGTCTAAATGCAGAAGGGGAGGAGAGAGAGAGCACACATGGAACCCACCAGTAAGTAAAGGCGAATAGTACTAAAAATAATATTACATGTTATCCATTAAATAGGCTGTGGTAATATAAAAAGATTATGTGAACAAAGGGGGGTACAACAAACATTGCTGTTCTACGTATGTTGCCTATTGACGTGCGGCTTGAAGGCCCGGTCGCATGTTCGATCCTCGTCCTTTATTTTTTAATTTGTATATGGGTCCAAATTTGTTTCATGACATGTGGGCCCCTCGGTGTGTAGTTTGTAGCACTTTAATTTGTGGGTCGAAATTTGTTCCATTCCAAGTGGACTATCGGTGTGTAGTTTTGTAGCTTATTTATAATAATTAAAGAGAACAACATAGTTTTTTGCAATAATACCATGGTGCGATGTTGAAGGCGAGAAAGGACGTGCGAGAGAGCGATGACCGAGCCAGAGGGAAATCAACTAGGGGAGTTGCGGGGGTTGCAATGGTGTTTGGAGTAGTTGTGGGCTGAATGCTACGGAAATATAATCTAAACCGACTGGAATAAATGCCTACACAAATTAATCCAAGGTTGGAGTGCCCCTTGCAATGTAAATAGCTCCGGCTTTGCGAGGGATGGAGAGGTAGTAGCTTCAATGCGTGGAAGATTCGGTGTGAGAAAGCAAGGTCAATCGAGAGACATATAGATAGAGAGACAAAGTGAGTGTGGTCCAACATTCATTGAACAGGTATATATATGCTCTAGAGAGATATTGTCCAGCTGAGCTTTTGGCAAGGGTGAGGGCTGTAAGATAGAGCTTGAGAGATGATCTAGTCACAGACGTGTAGATCTATTTTGTGCGTGGGAGGAAGCAAGGTCAATCGATCACATAGGGTCGCCGTGCGATCAAAAGAGTGAGACGGAGAGTGACCTAGATAGACAATGTGCGTGAGAGAGTATACAATGTGAATAGGTTGAATTGGGCTCAAACATGGTGATATATTTGTCCGAGAAAGAGCGAGGTCAATCAAGACATACAAAGAGAGAGATAGAGATAGATAGATAGATAGATAGATAGATAGATAGATAGATAGAGAGAGATTGAGTGATCCTGGCCCGCCATGAGGTCGAAAGAGTGGCGGCAGCTTGGATGGACTGACCTAGATAGACAATTTGCTTGAGAGAGTATAGAGTGTGTCGATCGAGGCCCGAACAGGGAGATATATCATTTGTGTGTGAAAGAAAACTAGGTTAAACAAGACTCAGATAAAGATAGCAAGATTGAGCGAGTGTGGCCCGCCGTGCGGAAGAAAGAGTGAGACAGTCTCGAGGGAGTGACCTAGATATACAACGTGCGTGCGTGCGCACAAGAGGTTGGGGGGCTAGATAGGCAATGCATGTATTTAGCGCGAGAGGGTGAGAGGGAGAGGGGCAGAGAGAGAGAGAGAGATCGACATGGGGTGCAATGGCGGGTGTGTGAGGTAAATACATTTGGTAACAGAGTGGAAAAAGGGGTTGTGTAATTGAGAGACTTAGAGATCAAAAAATGGAGAGAAAGAATGAACGTGTGTTGGAAACTGATAGCTTCCTAAGGTGGTTAGGAGAGGAAGATTGACCGATACAGGAAGTATGTAGCATGTGTGTGTGTGGGGGGGGGGGGTTGAATGTACATAGTACGAGACTTAATATCGATGTTTCAATTTGGTGTACATTGTAAGACTTGAACTGAGGACCATGCATACGAGTAATTATTTCGAATTCGTGCCATACTAAGTTTCGAAAAGTTGACATTGACTCAATTTGTTGTGCTCTTTTGTAGGTCATATGTTTGAATCCATCCAAAAGTTTTCTCACTACCATGATGTTCATCATATACATATGAATTTGTATTAAAAAGTAGCATGGATACAGTGATATGCGAAATCCACATTAGAATTGGAGATCGCTACGTGACACACACTCTAATTCAAATAACTAATTATGTGACACACACTCTAATGCACGTTAGCGTGGATACCATTTCATTTTTTTCCGAATAACTCCTCATTAATTAATTTATAGTACTCCCTCTGTTCACTTTTATAAGACCTTGAAGACATTTCAGACAATGTGCAAAACAGTTCATTTTAAGTTGTCTGAAACGACTTACAAAAGTGAACCGAGGGAGTATCTCATTTCGAATGACTAATTATTGCAAGGAAAACACGGGCATGGTAATACATACAGATTCGTTTGCATATGAAAGAAGATTTGTTTGCATTCTCACATGTAGGCGCACCAGGCAGACCAGGGTCCTGTCGGGGTGGATGCTACTTCGGTGCCTTAA
>NC_041383.1:163075738-163261736 GCF_002162155.2 Triticum dicoccoides
TCCCTCCCCCCCATGCACTAAAAAAAGGACGATGACAAAATAAGTTTGCCCTCTTCCACGTTTTGGATTGAAATATCTGGCGGCCCCAATTCCAGCCCTGCAAAATCTCTCTTCTCCACCGTCCCCTTCTGCGCCCAGATTGCTCAAATCCCTAATTCGCCGCCAACCCAAGCAAAGTTTGAATCGCCCCTCGTCTTGTCTCTTTCCCCACCTCTGTGCCGGACGACGACGACGAAGACGACGGTCACGCTTCACCACCGCACCAGAGCTACCTCATCTAAGCCCTCGTCCACCGCACCGGGTGGTCCACCGACAATGTCGGCCGCTGCAACGACGTGCCTCACAGACACCGAGTTCCACCGCATCAGGTGCGCTTCACCGACGCTGTCTCCCAGCTCAATGGGGCTACTTCACCGAGCACATCATCGCACCTCCGCCCCCAAGGCCGTTGGGGCTTCACCAATGGTCTCCTCCACCGCATCGTAGCGCTCCACTCCCACTCAAGATCTGGATCCGTGCGTGGCCAGCCAATGCCAGCGCATCACCCTCAACGGCTCTGAAGTGACCTGCACTCTAGCTAGGCGAGCATGCCCAAACGCCGGCCCGAACTAGGTATCCACACATCACTCCCTTGTGCACTGTTCCGACGATGTTTGGATATCCTTTCACTGCTCTCTTAGCTTACACGCATATGCAACTCTGACTTTAACTCTTATTTATTCTGGAGATATCATCTGAAACAAGCAAATCCATTTTTAGCGAAGCATGACGGTGCTACGGGATCTGGTACACATCCTGCACACCCGTATAACCTTGTAAGTATCTGTCCTTTGGTACAACATCAAGGTCGATTCCTCTTATTTGATCAACCATTCGCCGTGTCTAAAATGCAGAGGGGGATGCAAGGAGCACAAGGCCTTCACATCCAAGCAAGTGGTAACATGGACTTGTATATGGAACATTCCAAGTGCAAGCAGAGCTGAAGTGAGCTTGTACAACGAGCTAGCGTAAGTCCCTGCATTTCATTTAATCTGTACTGGCATTCGTGTATGATTTGTGTGCAGTGGTGGATCCACGAATTCAAGTTACCAGGGGCGAACATTTAACTTAAAAAATACGAAGGCACTTGCACTCCGAAAATCAACATAACTTGAGAAATGTGAAGCTACATGCACTTTGAAAACCAGCTAATGATCCAAAGTAGTTCAGATTATAAACACTAAATGATGCAAGCACAAAAAACACAAAATGCAACATGGTGTACAAGGACTACAAACATGGTCTGTACCTGCTTGAATTATTCGTCTCTGGCTGAAAATATCGAAGTGTAATTGCACCTATAACCAGTGCACAAACTGCATATCAATATAAAAATCCTACACAAGTATGCCAATAGTTTCAAACAACAGATTTGAAAAGTATTTATGCTATGTTGTCATGATACGGGGACTTTCTGGTAGATGGCGTCGATGTTTCCTCAAGCTATGAAAATGCACTATAATTTGCTTGTCATCAATGCCTGCAAATCTCTGTCTCTCTCAACATAGCAGATCATGATTAGACACTAAATCCTTCAATGAGCTTGCAAAATGCTTGCATTAGATCCATCATTAGACACTCTATGTTCATCACCAGGAGCATGTAAAATGTTTGCATCAAATCCTTCATTAGCAGTCTATTCATTAGACACTTCAGGCTCAAGAACAACATGAGCTTGTATGTTTGCATCGGAAACTTGATTAGATACATCAGATTTAGTCAGTTCAGTATTGATTGGGGGAGTTATAAAATAAGTAGAAATTGGTTTCATTTTCTCATAGATTCCCTACATACAAGCAGTTTTACAACACCGTCAAGTTTAACTATTGGCCAGATATTGAAGAGTTGAATTAGATATAATCATGGATGTGATGGACCTGCTCGTTGCGCATGCTACTCTTGCAAGCTGCGACTGTCCATTTGCGCAAGCTCGATGCCATGCCCGTGCCGCCGCCGCTGCCTCCCATGCAGGCTACACCCAGGTTGGATCTTCATCTTCTTGTCCTTCCGTTTGCTTGAAGCCCGGCGACCGCTCTCCAACGAGGGTGCGAGGAAGTGCTGTGCCGGTCTGTCCAGCAGCGGCTAGGTTAGGAGCGAACTAGACTGGAGGCTAGAGCGAGTGAATTAGGATTTTTCCTACTGTCGATCGATATGGGAGGCGCTCATTTGGGCCGCAAGCCTGCTATAGGGCCGGGCTTGCACTTATGTTATTGGCCCATCCAAATTAAAACATTTTTCTTCATTTTTTACATTGCCTGCTCGTGCGTTGGGACGAACAAAACTAGCCTAGGCCAACCTGGACGACTCAAACTAGGTGCACACTTTCCAGCCACCTGAGGCGGCCGCCCATACCAGCCCCTATGGTGGCATCACCTCTGTTTGTGTGTATGATTGGGTAGTGAAAAATATTCCAGTGGCGCTTTTGATTTGCCCACAGAATGGTTGAATTGCTTGTTTCTATGAACTGAGTTCGCCAATAATGTGAAGGATGCGAGTCTTTTCATCCTATTGTAGATTGCTTAGATCTCGATATGCCAAAAGTAATCGCATGAAATATACAGTAAAAGCCAGTGTGATGTGTGTGTGGCTACAACTGGTCTCACTACACGTCCTCATATAACATATCAAGGAAGCACCATCTTACCAGATTAACCATTCGACTTACCAATTGTCAGGACCCCGACTCGATGTCACATCGATCTAGCCTGTAACACCTCATATCACTTTGCGGCCTCACGCACGGTATCCCCACGGGTGTCGCCTTACCTTTGCCCGGGACCGTTTGCGCCTTTTGGCTCACGTATATGATAGTGTCGCTAGCATCCATATGATAAGGAGCCCGGGCTGACATGACTAGTCGTAAACCCAAAGTGGCACAGACTTACAGGGACAGGCATTCATGACCCAGCCTCGAACGCGTCGGTCAACAGCAAGTGGGTCCGGGCTGTAGCACTGGGATAGCAGGACTCCGGTAAACCAGGCTGTAGAAGGCTAACAGGACTCCGGTACTCAATGCGTGACATTTCCCCGAAGGGACAGACACCGGAACGAGGAAGGACACATGCCGGCCAGCCTAAGTGTTCCAGAGCAGTAGCAAGCTACCATGGCTCAGCGGTAACACTAGGAGACATTTCCCGGTAATAGAGGCTACTAAAGATAAACAACTAGATGGTCAGATCCCACACATACCAAGCATTTCAATCATACACACAATATGCTCGATATGTGCAAATACAACAAGGCATCACAACATGACTCTATGACACAAGCACTTTATTTAAGGCTCAGAGAGCCATACATAACATACACAAAGGTACGGGTCTCACGACCCGGCATTCAAGTCATACAGTCATACAAACCAGCAGCGGAAGTAACTTGTCTGAGTACAGACAACTAGAAAGATAAAAGAGGCTTGGAAAGCCTAGCTATACTACGTGGTCCTTCACAAGCTCAGGATCACCACCTGGGCCTTTAGCCTACTCATTGATGTCAACGTCTACGTAGAACCCATCAGAAGGGGTTGCAGCGTCTTCTGTAAAAATGTAAATTATAGCAACATGAGTACAAAGGTACTCAGCAAGACTTACATCAGAACCTACATACATGCATATTGTCAAGAAGAGTTGGTGGAGTTGTTGCAGCAAGCCAGCTTTGACTCTTGGCTAGGCTAACCTACGAGACTCCAACTTGAAATGGTTTTCCGCACACGAGTCCACTAATCACCACTTCAATACACTACCGAGGATCCACCTCCGTCTTCCTACGGAAGAGCCATCCTCGGCACTCACACTTATCTTGAGGCTTTTAGTAGTTTCCATTTACTTGTCTATGAACTGTATAGGCAACCAAGTAGTCCTTTACCGCGGACGCGGCTATTCGAATAGATCATGTTAACCCTGCAGGGGTGTACTTCTTCATACACGCTCTCACCTCTTACCGTCGTTTACACGACATGTACTCGACAACCTTCAAGCGGAAGCCCAACATGGGTGTCGGCCACGACCTACCTAATCACCTAAGTCTCTAGTCCAGGTTTATCGCCTATTCGGGTTCCATCCATGAGGAGATCCGGCCGAGGTATCGCTCACAGCCCCAAACGATGTGAACAGGGTTCCCGAGATACCTAACGGGTATTCGGTACACCGTGCCACATACCTACCGCATCACAGCCCACCCCTACGGTCAGCGCTGTCCACGGCCTCCAGTATACTACAAACACCAGAACCTACTTGCAACTCCTGGACAGAGAACTAGGGTGAATAAGAAGTCGAGAGGGTCCATTGGTTTCAGGCCCAATGCATGGTAGTAGCTGAATCTTAAATCACACATACAGATCTCAGTGCTTAAGGTCGGCTTCAATGAAACAACCCACCATGTACTCCTACATGGCCTCTCATCGATACCTTTACCAAATCGTGTTCACCACACCACTCCCATTACCGACATAATCATTTCACTCTAGCCCATCACCCAGATGAACCAGACCTGACACGACTCTAAGCATAGCAGGCATAGCAAGGTAGGAACAACACATACATATGGCTCAATCAACTCCTACACATGCTAGTGGGTTTCATCTAGTTACTGTGGCAATGACAGGTCATGCAGAGGAAGTGGGTTCAACTACCGTAGCACACAGCAGTTTGAAACGGGTTGTCTTAATGCAGTAAAAGAGAGCAGGAGCGAGAACATGGGATTGTATCGATATGATCAAATGGTTGGTTGCTTGCCTGATGGTTCGATGCACTGATACGGTTCTTCGTTAGGGTAATCACGGTACTCCTCGGGGGCAGATCCTGCCGCAAGAACACCGATATACAACCATCACCAAACAATGTGCAACAATATGATGCATGCATGAAATATAGCAATATGAGTGTGTTGGGCTAATGCAACTAAGACCAGAAGGGTTTGCACCAATTTGAATCAAAGATTCAAATTTCAAACTCAAACATGGCCTTTTAAAGTGCTTTTCCTTGTTCTGCATTAAACATCAAGTTAACTTGTTTAATCATGCATGAAAATAGTACAGATGGATAGATTGGATTTTTCTGATCATTTTTCATATATAATTTGTCTGATTTGGAGTTACAGAATAAAAGTTATGAATTTTTGAAGTTTAAATTATATTCTGGAATTTCCTATATTAGAATAATTCCAGAAAATCAATTATTGCGTCAGCCTGACGTCAGTGTGACGTCAGCAGGTCAACGGAACAGGTCCAGGTCAAACCTGACAGTGGGTCCCGCGTGTGAGGGTGATTAATTAATTAAAGTTTAATTAAAACTAAACCTGTTTAATTAACAGGGCTGGGCCCCACCTGTCATTGACTCAGGGGAGTCAACCAGGGCCCACCCGTGGTCAAACCCGGGTCGGCTGCACCGGCGTTTAGCCGCCCGCGAGCCCGACGCGGCGGCGGAAGTGATTTTTGCCGTTCCGGCAACCAAACGAGCCGCGGAGGGCACCGGAGAGGAGCTGAGGTCGAGCCGCAGCTCTTGGTGGAGTCCGTTGGGGTCGAGGTGGCCGGAGTTGGCGCCGGCGACGACTTTGGCGGCCACCGGCGTTCGGCCGAAGACGAACTTGACACTAGGGTGTGCGGGGAGGTGCGGGACGTGCACGGTTGGGCCTAACGCAGCGTGGTGAGTGCGTTGGACACCGCGGGTTGGCCGGAGGATGGCCGGGAGCACGTCGGCGACGAGATCCGCGGCGGTGCGTGCGTGTGATCTTCGTGCGGTGGCTACACGGCTCGGGAATGAGAGAGAGAGGGTCGGAGAGATAGCTGGGCTCACAGCGCTCCCATAGAGGCCACCGGCGGGGTCGGGGACGAGCTGAGGCGGCGACGGCGTTGAAGGGGATCTCCGGCGACGGCGAGCTCGGGCGAGGTCGGTGCAGTGGTCTCGGGCCGCACGAGCACACGGGGCTCGGCTAGCTCGATGAAGTGGACGGCGGCGGAGCTCCTGGACACGGCGGCACGGCGTGGGGTTGACGGAGGGCGTGGCTACGGTGAGGGGGTGGCGGCGATGGCGTCGGCCATGGCGTGGGAGAGCGAAGGGGAGGAGCTGGAGGGGAGAGGGGGTGTCTGGGAGGTTCGGGGGAGAGAGGGAGGCCGATTCACGGCGTTAGCCGGGCGAGGGAGGCGGCGAGGCGGCGAGCAGGTGCGTGGCACCCATGCGGTACTCGCCGTTGAGCACCTGCCTGCCTGCCTGGCCGGCAAGCAGCTCGCTGGCGCGGTGCTGGGCTGGGCCGGCAGGTCGGCCGGTGCTGGGCGACAGGTAAGCCTTTTCCCATTTCTTTCTGTTTTCTGTTGTTTTTTTAATACTTCTGCAACTTTGTTGAATTAAATAAAATACTTGGGCAGCTCCAAAAATCACCAAACTACTCCTGGTCCATAGTTGGATTATTTCCAACATGAAACATTTTGGTTTGGAGTTATTTGAGCATTTAATTATTTTATATAATTTTAAATGCCCAAATTCAAATACTTATTATTTAATTCAAAAACCCTAGGATGGCCTAGGAAAAAGTGCACCACTTTTGGCAGAGGTTCTGAACCAAGACAAAAATGATGGGCATTTTAGAAGGGCATTTCAGGTTCATTGAAAAAGTTTTTAGTAAACCCTAGTTGGTTTCAGAGGGGACTGGGGGTTCTGTCATCCCCATTTCAGGTTTCTGATGAAAGAGTAAACATGATGCAACACTCTAATGCATGGCTAACTAGGATGTGACAACTCACCCCCACTCAAAAGAATCTCGTCCCGAGATTTGGGTTCTTCCGGAAAGAAGGCGGGATACTCAAGTCAAAGACGATCCTCCCTTTCCCAAGTTGCTTCATCCTCAGAATGGTGCGACCATTGAACTTTGAGAAACTTGATATTATGACGTCGAGTGGTACGCTCAGCCTGATCAAGGATACGAATGGGGTACTCTCGATATGTAAGATTATCTTGGAGATCAAGCGTTTCGTGGTCCACTCCACGGATAGGATCCGAGAAGCAACGCCTGAGTTGAGAAACGTGGAAAACATCGTGGACTCTGGAGAGATGCGGAGGTAGTTCCAACTGGTAGGCAACTTCTCCTCGTTTAGCGAGAATGCGAAAAGGTCCAATGTAATGAGGAGCCAATTTGCCTTTGATACCGAAACGATGGGTTCCCTTCAGAGGGGTAACCCGAAGGTAAGCTTTCTCATCAACCTCGAAAGTCATAGCCTTATGTTTTCGGTCATACTGACTCTTTTGACGAGATTGGGCTGTTTTCAACTTTTCACGAACGATGCGAACTTGCTCTTCTGCCTCCTGAATCATATCCGGGCCAAAGAATTGTCTTTCCCCGGTTTCTGACCAGTTAAGGGGTGTTCGACACCGTCGTCCATAGAGAACTTCAAAAGGGGCTTTACCCAAGCTAGATTGATAGCTATTGTTGTAAGCGAATTCGGCAAATGGAAGGCACTTCTCCCAATCCATTCCGAATGAGATAACAGAGGCTCGAAGCATGTCTTCTAGAATCTGGTTGACGCATTCCACTTGACCACTCGACTGAGGGTGGAAAGCGGTGCTAAAGGAGAGACGGGTTCCCATAGCATTTTGGAAACTTTCCCAAAATCGAGAGGTGAAAAGACTTCCTCGATCCGAATTAATTTCCAAAGGAACACCATGGAGAGACACTATCCGGGAGATGTATAAGTCTGCCAATTGACTAGCGGTTATACTCTCATGAACAGGTAGGAAATGGGCTACTTTGGAAAGACGATCGACAACGACGAAGATAGCATTATTCCCTCTCTTGGTCCTGGGAAAACCGGTAATGAAATCCATACCAATTTTATCCCATTTCCATTCAGGAATAGCTAAGGGTTGAAGGGTGCCAGCAGGTCGTTGATGCTCTGCTTTTACACGACGACAGACATCGCAATTAGCAATATACTGAGCAATTTCTCTCTTCATCCTAGTCCACCAGAACCTCTGGCGTAGGTCCTGATACATCTTAGTACTACCGGGATGAATGGTGAGAGGAGATTCATGAGCCTCCTTAAAGATCAATCGCCTCAGGTTTCGCATCTTGGGAACCACTAGTCGATTCCCGAAGTATACAACCCCTTGATCATCGATGGAGAAACAATTCGCAACTCCTTTCTTGATGTTTCTCTTGATGCGGGAAATTCCCGGATCTACCTTCTGTGCTTTGATGATCTGATCCGTAAGGGTAGGTTTCGCCACCAAGGTGGAAAGAAAACCTTGAGGAACAATGTGAAGGTTAAGCTTCCGAAATTCCTCATGGAGAAGCGGTTGACTTTGTTGTAACATCAGGTTGTTACAATAAGATTTACGACTTAGCGCATCAGCCATGACATTGGCTTTCCCTGGGGTGTAAGTTATTCCTAAGTCGAAATCTGTGATCAACTCGACCCAACGTCTTTGCCTGAGATTCAAATCCGGTTGGGTGAAGATGTACTTCAGACTTTGGTGATCAGTGAATATTTCGCAACGATTACCGAGGAGGTAATGTCGCCAGGTTTTAAGTGCATAGACTACAGCTGCAAGCTCTAGATCATGCGTAGGATAATTCTCCTCATGTGGGTGCAATTGCCGTGAAGCGTAGGCAATTACGTGTCGATCTTGTATGAGAATGCAACCTAGTCCTTGTCGCGAGGCGTCGCAGTAGATAACAAAGTCCTTAGAGAAGTCTGGCGGTACCAGAACGGGAGCAGAAGTCAGGCGTCTTTTCAGTTCCTGAAAGCTGTGCTCACATTGTGGAGTCCATTCGAACTTCTTATCTTTCTTGAGGAGTTCGGTTAGAGGTTTGGCAACTTTGGAGAAGTTTTCGACAAAGTGACGACAATAGCTCGCTAAGCCCAGAAAACTCCGAACTTGCTTGACCGATTCAGGTGGAGTCCAATTAAGGACGGCTTGAGCTCGCTCAGGGTTAACAGCAATACCTTTACCAGATATTACATGACCCAGATAGGTCACTTCTGACAACCAAAATTCACATTTAGAGAATTTGGCATAAAGACGATGCTCTCGCAGTTTCTTCAACACTAGCCTTAGATGTTCGGCATGTTCTTCCTCATTCTTGGAGTAGATGAGTATATCATCGAGATAAACTACGACGAATTTATCCAAATACTCCATGAAGATTGAGTTCATTAACCGAGAAAAAGTGGCTGGGGCGTTGGTTAAACCGAAGGACATGACGGTGTACTCGTATTGGCCATAACGAGTAACAAAGGCCGTTTTAGGAATGTCCCCGTTCCTGATTTTGATTTGATGGTAGCCCAACCTCAAATCCATTTTGGAGAAGACTGAGGATCCAGTGAGCTGATCATACAGGTCGTTGATCCTGGGAAGCGGATATTTGTTCTTGATTGTGACCAAATTGACAGGTCGATAATCTACAACCATCCGGTCCGTACCATCCTTCTTCTTGACGAAGAGGACGGAGCAAGCCCACGGGGATGAACTAGGTCGGATGAAACCCCTTTTCAAGGACTCATCGAGTTGTTTCTTAAGCTCGGCTAGTTCTAGTGGTGCCATCTTATAGGGTCTTCTAGCAATCGGAACGGTTCCTGGAATGAGGTCTATTACGAACTCAACATCCCTGTCAGGTGGAACACCTGGCAATTCCTCTGGGAAGACATCCGGGAAGTCACGGACTACCGGAACGTCCTCAAGGTCTGGCAAAGGGCTGGCATTAAGAGAATATAATTGTCGCTTGGCTAATCGGGTCAAGACATTGACTATCTTCCCCGAAGGATGAGTGAGTTGAACAGTCCTAGAGAAGCAATCAATTTTGGCATGATGAGCTGACATCCAGTCCATACCCAAAATGATATTAATATCTGAAAATTTGAGAGCTATCAAAGATGCGAGGAAAACTAGTCTGTCGACTTGGATTTCATTTCCATGGCTTACTCTAGAGGTTTGCCATTTGGATCCCGGAGTTTGAATTACCATAGAGGTTGGCATATCACCGAATGCGATGTTATGCAAACGAGCATAATTTTCAGATATAAAAGAATGAGAGGCTCCTGTATCGAAAAGAACAGATGCCGGGTGGCAATTAACAAGAAGCGTACCAAGAACGACGTTGGGATCCTCTTGAGCTTCTTCGGCAGAGATACAGTTGACATGGCCACATGCAACGGTGGCCGGCTTGGCGTGGAACACTTTCCCTGTCGGCTTGCCACGGCCAACAGCTTTAGCAGATTGGTTGGGGTTGGTCTGGGGACACTCACGCATATAGTGGCCAGATTCTCCACACTTGAAACAAGTCACGGAACTGGTACGTGGAGGAGCATTGTTGATTGGACCCCCATAGGGCTTGGCTGGTGCGGACTGTTGAATGGGACGAGGCGCCTGGAAAGATGGCCTCGGTGTGAACCTGGGTGGCAGGGCGGTGTTGGGCACCCACACGCGGCGCTTCTGAGGACCAGCACCGGATGAGGAACCCATGTCATGGCCATGCTTGCGTGTTGCGTCATAATCAGTCTGACCAGTTTCAGCACTGATGGCCTTGTTAACAAGCTTCTGAAAAGATGTGCACTCATGCAGACGGAGGTCGCGGCGAAGCTCAGGACTAAGCCCCTTACGGAACCTTGCTTGCTTCTTAGCATCAGTAGAAACTTCCTCAGTTGCATATCGTGCGAGGTTACCAAACTCCCTGCTGTAAGCATCCACAGAGAGTCGGCCTTGGGTGAAATTGCAAAATTCCTCACGTTTACGGTCCATGAGACCCTCCGGAATGTGATGTTCACGGAAAGCCTCACTGAATTCAGCCCAAGTAGTGACATGGCCCGCTGGGCGCATAGCTCCATAATTCTCCCACCATAGACTGGCGGGGCCTTCAAGATGATATGCAGCAAAGGTGACCTTGTCAGCCTCAGCTACTAGCGCGGAACGCAGCTTGTGAGAGATACTGCGAAGCCAGTCATCAGCGTCGAGAGGCTCGACGGAGTGGTGGAACGTGGGTGGATGTAATTTGATAAAATCACTGAGTGACACCACGTTAGTCCTCTGATGGTGTGCTGTGTTCTGTTCAATACGCTCCAACAAACGGTTGGTCTCCCGCTTGTTTCTCTCAGCTTCCATCATAACCTCGGCTAGGGAAGGAGGATGAGGCAGATTTGCATCCCTGACTTCACTGCCTTCGGCCTGCTCTTGAGGAGCAGGGTTTGTGCGCGTGTTGACCATCCTAGGTAAACAAGACAATGATTTAGTCAGAATGATAAAATTCCGACATAGGATACAAAATGTAAGGAATAACTCGAAATGCAAGATGATCATCCGTATGACATGGTGGATACAGAAACTGCTTCTTTATTCCATCGTCATACACACCATACAGGGTTTAGTACAAGACCAAACAAAGTACTATTACGGTGAAAAGAGGATTACATCTCATCGGAGGCATCCCAAGCTCCTATACATTATTTTTCTACACCTCCGGAAAGAGTACAAACTGGGTCATATCCCACGAGTCACGCGGAACGATAGATGACACAGCTAGTGCGGACTAGTGATACTACCACTAACTCAGACCGATCCGTAGTAGTCCTCGTAGAAATCACCTCCATAGCCTGGAAGCTCAACATGATCATCCGGGAACAGACGATCTCGCGGAGCTTGTGGACCATAGGGGCTAGGATGAGGTCTTGGACCAACAGACGGTGGCCTGCGGGGACCGCGAGGTGGGGTGATGCCTCCTACATCACGCCAACCCATCACGTCTGGTAAGGCAGATCTCACAGGATAGAGATCGCGCATATCCGAATATCCAGCTTGCACTGCCGGTGCAAACCGAGTCAATGTGGCCCAGTGGTCAGCACGGGTATTAAAAAGCTCTAACCTCAAGGCCCGATTTTCACGGTCCTTATCCTCGAGCATCTCAGCAGTGGTGCGAGTCCGTGAATCCTCCTGAGTGGGGTCAGCATAGATAGCCTGGAGATACCCTTGTGCTCCCGGAAGTGATCCTGGCATATACTGGAAATCAGAGTCCCGAAATAGACCAGATCTGACTCGCATGATGGTCATCATAGAGTAGGCGGCGTCCTGCACAGCCATCTCAATAGTAACCCCGAGTCTATAGGAGCAGTGAAGGGGCTCGGTGGATCTAGGATAAGATGGAAATATCCTGACAGTGCAGAGATACTGGCTTTGATTAAAGTCTCGGAATTGCTCTTCGACCGTGTACTCAGGATACCAACGGTATCCAGCCTCAGTCATTACCCTGACCAACATGGCGGTATGACCGGGTACATCTAGGCATCGAGTCAGGCGAACCACTTGATTGAGGTCGCGAGCGGCCATCTGAAAACACAATCATAATGCAAAGGCATTAGAATTTCCAGCAGAATTTCGGCAGCATAACAACTGTAAATGCTCAAGAAGAATTTTGAGACATTTGACAAAGGATTACATACACACTCAACATCATCATATCAAAGTTCTGAGTCCATCCTAACAACATAATGTGGTAGTAGAACTGAACTAGGCTTCTATCCATCAAACCTATAAGGTACTACTGATTAGTAACACGTGAACCTGATAGAGAGAATAGATCCTAATTCGTTAACCCCCGGTGGAAGAATAGACTGACTCAGATCATAATGTCATAAGATAAAGGAGTAAAAAGAGCCTTATGTTTCCAACGCACAAACAATTCCCCTACATATAACTAAACAATTTCTAGACTCAACATCGACCAGTTTGGCTTGGAGAACCTACAGGCAGTCCGGCTCTGATACCAACGCTGTCAGGACCCCGACTCGATGTCACATCGATCTAGCCTGTAACACCTCATATCACTTTGCGGCCTCACTCACGGTATCCCCACGGGTGTCGCCTTACCTTTGCCCGGGACCGTTTGCGCCTTTTGGCTCACGTATATGATAGTGTCGCTAGCATCCATATGATAAGGAGCCCGGGCTGACATGACTAGTCGTAAACCCAAAGTGGCACAGACTTACAGGGACAGGCATTCATGACCCAGCCTCGAACGCGTCGGTCAACAGCAAGTGGGTCCGGGCTGTAGCACTGGGCTAGCAGGACTCCGGTAAACCGGGCTGTAGCGGGCTAACAGGACTCCGGTACTCAATGCGTGACATTTCCCCGAAGGGACAGACACCGGAACGAGGAAGGACACATGCCGGCCAGCCTAAGTGTTCCAGAGCAGTAGCAAGCTACCATGGCTCAGCGGTAACACTAGGAGACATTTCCCGGTAAGAGAGGCTACTAAAGATAAACAACTAGATGGTCAGATCCCACCCATACCAAGAATTTCAATCATACACACAATATGCTCGATATGTGCAAATACAACAAGGCATCTTTATTTAAGGCTCAGAGAGCCATACATAACATACACAAAGGTACGGGTCTCACGACCCGGCATTCAAGTCATACAGTCATACAAACCAGCAGCGGAAGTAACTTGTCTGAGTACAGACAACTAGAAAGATAAAAGAGGCTTGGAAAGCCTAGCTATACTACGTGGTCCTTCACAAGCTCAGGATCACCACCTGGGCCTTTAGCCTACTCATTGATGTCAATGTCTATGTAGAACCCATCAGAAGGGGTTTGCAGCGTCTTCTGTAAAAATGTAAATTATAGCAACATGAGTACAAAGGTACTCAGCAAGACTTACATCAGAACCTACATACATGCATATTGTCAAGAAGAGTTGGTGGAGTTGTTGCAGCAAGCCAGCTTTGACTCTTGGCTAGGCTAACCTACGAGACTCCAACTTGAAATGGTTTTCCGCACACGAGTCCACTAATCACCACTTCAATACACTACCGAGGATCCACCTCCGTCTTCCTACGGAAGAGCCATCCTCGGCACTCACACTTATCTTGAGGCTTTTAGTAGTTTCCATTTACTTGTCTATGAACTGTATAGGCAACCAAGTAGTCCTTTACCGCGGACGCGGCTATTCGAATAGATCATGTTAACCCTGCAGGGGTGTACTTCTTCATACACGCTCTCACCTCTTACCGTCGTTTACACGACATGTACTCGGCAACCTTCAAGCGGAAGCCCAACGTGGGTGTCGGCCACGACCTACCTAATCACCTAAGTCTCTAGTCCAGGTTTATCGCCTATTCGGGTTCCATCCATGAGTAGATCCGGCCGAGGTATCGCTCGCAGCCCCAAACGATGTGAACAGGGTTCCCGAGATACCTAACGGGTATTCGGTACACCGTGCCACGTACCTACCGCATCACAGCCCACCCCTACGGTCAGCGCTGTCCACGGCCTCCAGTATACTACAAACACCAGAAACTACTTGCAACTCCTGGACAGAGAACTAGGGTGAATAAGAAGTCGAGAGGGTCCATTGGTTTCGGGCCCAATGCATGGTAGTAGCTGAATCTTAAATCACACATACAGATCTCAGTGCTTAAGGTCGGCTTCAATGAAACAACCCACCATGTACTCCTACATGGCCTCTCATCGATACCTTTACCAAATCTTGTTCACCCCACCACTCCCATTACCGACATAATCATTTCACTCTAGCCCATCACCCAGATGAACCAGACCTGACACGACTCTAAGCATAGCAGGCATAGCAAGGTAGGAACAACACATACATATGGCTCAATCAACTCCTACACATGCTAGTGGGTTTCATCTAGTTACTGTGGCAATGACAGGCCATGCAGAGGAAGTGGGTTCAACTACCGTAGCACACAGCAGTTTGAAACGCGTTGTCTTAATGCAGTAAAAGAGAGCAGAAGCGAGAACATGGGATTGTATCGATATGATCAAATGGTTGGTTGCTTTCCTGATGGTTCGATGCACTGATACGGTTCTTCGTTAGGGTAATCACGGTACTCCTCGGGGGCAGATCCTGCCGCAAGAACACCGATATACAACCATCACCAAACAATGTGCAACAATATGATGCATGCATGAAATATAGCAATATGAGTGTGTTGGGCTAATGCAACTAAGACCAGAAGGGTTTGCACCAATTTGAATCAAAGATTCAAATTTCAAACTCAAACATGGCCTTTTAAAGTGCTTTTCCTTGTTCTGCATTAAACATCAAGTTAACTTGTTTAATCATGCATGAAAATAGTACAGATGGATAGATTGGATTTTTCTGATCATTTTTCATATATAATTTGTCTGATTTGGAGTTACAGAATAAAAGTTATGAATTTTTGAAGTTTAAATTATATTCTGGAATTTCCTATATTAGAATAATTCCAGAAAATCAATTATTGCGTCAGCCTGACGTCAGTGTGACGTCAGCAGGTCAACGGAACAGGTCCAGGTCAAACCTGACAGTGGGTCCCGCGTGTCAGGGTGATTAATTAATTAAAGTTTAATTAAAACTAAACCTGTTTAATTAACAGGGTTGGGACCCACCTGTCATTAACTCAGGGGAGTCAACCAGGGCCCACCTGTGGTCAAACCCGGGTCGGCTGCACCGGCGTTTAGCCGCCGGCGAGCCCGACGCGGCGGCGGAAGTGATTTTTGCCGTTCCGGCAACCAAACGAGCCGCGGAGGGCACCGGAGAGGAGCTGAGGTTGAGCCGCAGCTCTTGGTGGAGTCCGTTGGGGTCGGGGTGGCCGGAGTTGGCGCCGGCGACGACTTTGGCGGCCACCGGCGTTCGGCCGAAGACGAACTTGACACTAGGGTGTGCGGGGAGGTGCGGGACGTGCACGGTTGGGCCTAACGCAGCGTGGTGAGTGCGTTGGACACCGCGGGTTGGCCGGAGGATGGCCGGGAGCACGTCGGCGACGAGATCCGCGGCGGTGCGTGCGTGTGATCTTCGTGCGGTGGCTACACGGCTCGGGAATGAGAGAGAGAGGGTCGGAGAGATAGCTGGGCTCACAACGCTCCCGTAGAGGCCACCGGCGGGGTCGGGGACGAGCTGAGGCGGCGACGGCGTTGAAGGGGATCTCCGGCGACGGCGAGCTCGGGCGAGGTCGGTGCGGTGGTCTCGGGCCGCACGAGCACACGGGGCTCGGCTAGCTCGATGAAGTGGACGGCGGCGGAGCTCCTGGACACGGCGACACGGCGTGGGGTTGACGGAGGGCGTGGCTACGGCGAGGGGGTGGCAGCGATGGTGTCGGCCATGGCGTGGGAGAGCGAAGGGGAGGAGCTGGAGGGGAGAGGGGGTGTCTGGGAGGTTCGGGGGAGAGAGGGAGGCCGATTCACGGCGTTAGCCGGGCGAGGGAGGCGGCGAGGCGGCGAGCAGTTGCGTGGCACCCATGCGGTGCTCGCCGTCGAGCACCTGCCTGCCTGCCTGGCCGGCAAGCAGCTCGCTGGCGTGGTGCTGGGCTGGGCCGGCAGGTGGGCCGGTGCTGGGCGACAGGTAAGCCTTTTCCCATTTCTTTCTGTTTTCTGTTGTTTTTTTAATACTTCTGCAACTTTGTTGAATTAAATAAAATACTTGGGCAGCTCCAAAAATCACCAAACTACTCCTGGTCCATAGTTGGATTATTTCCAACATGAAACATTTTGGTTTGGAGTTATTTGAGCATTTAATTATTTTATATAATTTTAAATGCCCAAATTCAAATACTTATTATTTAATTCAAAAACCCTAGGATGGCCTAGGAAAAAGTGCACCACTTTTGGCAGAGGTTCTGAACCAAGACAAAAATGATGGGCATTTTAGAAGGGCATTTCAGGTTCATTGAAAAAGTTTTTAGTAAACCCTAGTTGGTTTCAGAGGGGACTGGGGGTTCTGTCATCCCCATTTCAGGTTTCTGATGAAAGAGTAAACATGATGCAACACTCTAATGCATGGCTAACTAGGATGTGACACCAATGCAGTGTGGGAAGAAAGAAGTATTGGGACTGCGTATCCAAGCAATTGATGCCATGGACTCCTTCGTACAACCTTGTAAGCGAAACAGAAGTTGCAGTGTGCCTGTACAAAGAACTAGCCTAAGTTCAGTTACCTGCTTCTCGGAATTTTAGTTAGCCACTTATTGCAAAATTGTTCAATTACGTTGCTTGCCTTAATTTAGTTTGCTACTGATTACATAATGCCACAACCTGTTAATCATATTGTAGACTGCGCCTATCTATGTGTTTGATACTTACTGTTAAGAATTACCTGTTTGCCTTAACTTAAATATCTACTTGTTTGTTTAACTACTTTGCTGCTGTAACAACGGGTTACAGTGATGTTAATAACTACTTTTCAGCATCCAATTGAAACTCTTTAATTCCTTGTTTGTTTAACTGGTTTGCTGCTATAACTCCCAGTTGAGATGTTTTGCTAACTTCAACTTTTCTGAATCCAATTGGAACTTTAATGGCAAAACAAGTTAGCCCAAGATCAAAGAGCGAGGTCCCCATGGACGTTGCATCATCCCACAGCAGTGGCATCGGCCCAATCATGCATTATGAATTGCCAACTGCTGATGCTCTAGAGGATAAACTAGTGGTAGCAAGAGATTCTGCTTCTGCACTTAGAGATGAAGTTGACATGTTGAGGAAGCAAACAACACAATCACAAGCAGTACTCAAGACAACCATTAAATATTTGTTGGATTTCAAAACGAAGCAAGCTGAGACTGACCAGATTGTTAAGGTCCTGAAGGAAAAAAGGAAATTAAATTCCTACTTGGTAAATCATAAGTGAAATGTTCTTTCCATCGTTGAATAACTTTTGTGTTGTTTGTTCATGTAATCAATCAAACCATTTGTTTTAGAGATCTTGTAATATTGTTTTTTTTTGTTTTTTGGTTTGTAATTTTATTTGAGCACATGTCTGTATTAATTGATAAGGCTCGGAGACATTTCATTTGGATTGCTATGCCAGACCTACAAATATGCCAATCGGGCTGAATGTGCATTCAACAATAGTAGTAGTATAGATGGACCATAAGTGGCACGCATCGGAAAGGGCCAAGATGCTGGCTAAAAAGAGGATGCTGTTGTAGCCAAAAAAAGTGCAGCAGCCTGGCTTATGTATGCTAGTTGATATTATTGATCCATATACTCTATAAGTGTTTATATGTCTGTTAGTTCTGTACATTCTTGGTTGATTGACTCGGTATTTGAATCTTCATATATCGCTTGTGTACATATCTAAATGGGAGTACACATTATGCTACGTGTGACATTTGAGTTGGACATGAAGTGTTCAAAATATTCGAATTCACCTTAAACTGGATTCTAGCATCTGAATTTGAGTATCGGCATTTGTAAACCATATTCATATATGATAGTGGAATACATCTTTGTCGTCCTTTTGAAGATATATAAAAACACATAGACTGATTTATAAAGATTGATATAGGAATACAAAATGGATTCAAAATTTAGTTGACAGGGTAAACGTGGATGCTTATTGTCCGAAAATTCGAAAGAAGCGGCAAAATGTCCACTCCCACGTCGGCTGCCCAATGCCAAGTGTTTGGGATATGGAAATTACTATCTACCCATTACACGGACAATCCATCGGCCCGATTTCCACTGCTCTAAATAGGGGTAGGTTAGTAACTTCAATTAGACCTGACACGACCGCCTCTGAGCCCATTCCACCATGGTGGGCGTCAAACATGGGCGGCAAAACACATTTGATTCAAGCTTGTCCGAAAGACCTCTGTTTCTCCCTCCATTCCCCATTCATACACGGTGGGCAGCAAAACAAACTCGACTCAGCCGAAATTGATGTAGGCAAATATTTTCAATAGGGGCAGGTTTGTAACTTCACTCAGACGTGACACAACTGCCTACCTGTCAGCCCTATTCATACACCATGGGCACCAACCACCCTCTCCTCGCCCGAAATCGCTCTGGGAAAATATTGGCGAGATGCGAGATTACCGTCCTATCCCCAACCGACGAGACGTCCAAATTTTAAATGGGGGCTAAGTTTGTAACTTTCCCATATTTCAGACAGGCGCGTCCCAAAAACATGGTTCCTCGTAACTCTCCCTCCATTTTCCGATTCATACACCGTCCGTGCTAGAACACTCCATCCCCACACCAGCCTCCATCTGCCACCCCATCCATCGCCGCCGTCCTCCACCACATCCATCACCACCGTCCTCCACCATGTCGGAGCGCCTACCAAGACCGCGTCGTCCACTGCTAGAGATGGACGTTTCTCATCCACGACGATGGACCAATAGCCTTGCATCGCTTCCTCTCGCTTCATCGGTGCCGTCGTCCTCTTTGTCGGGGCCGCTCACATGACCTTCTCTTCCACCGCAACGGGACTTATCCCCCGATGCACCCATCTACCGTCACAGATCTGCTTCGACGCCACCGACATCCATCGCACCCCCGATGCCTACACGGCACCGCAAGAGAGGTGGTACTTCATATCTCCTCAACCTTTTGATCTCAACCAGAAAATAGATCTTAACTTGGTTACTCTACTTTCTTTTCAGCTCTTAGAATTTAGTTCTTAGTTCAAAGCAAACAATGGATGATAAATATCATTTCTCTGGTTTGCAGCTTCAAATCTGCCATGGCACAGCCATAATACGGTTTAATTGATCATGCTTAGGGTTTAATTGATCGTGTTGGTTCCGTGGTGGTTTCTTTAATAGAAATTGGAGGGGAAACCCTCTTTTGCTAAAAAAATATGCTTAGAGTTTCCCCCTTTTATGATCACTATACGTTCAGAATACGTGCTTCGTGTCATAATAACACTGCTCCACCCATCAAGCTAAACAAGCTTAGTTGTTCAAATATGAATCTGATACTATTAAAATAGAGTTGTTTAATTGGTCAACTAAATGTTCCTAAATTAGTTTTGAAAATGCATGTTCGCCGCTCGGGTGTGTATCTCTACAGGGTGCCCACGGTGGGCCGGCCCACCCTGGGATTTTGGGTCGTCCCAGGCCCCAATTCCCCTTTGTTCTGCTGCGCGCTTCTGATCTCTACTCGCCCCCAGCCGCCTGCCTCGCCGGCGACTTGCCGTCCCCGGATGGCATGACTCTAGGAGGAGATGCTAAACTAACAGGAGGCCAGGAGCTGCTCGCCCAACAGCATCACCGCTGCCCGGGCACGCCGCCGTGCCTACCTTCCCAATCCATTCAGGGCTCAAGCGTGCAGCACCCACCAAGCCAACCCGATTTATCCTGAGATACGTCCTCAACACTCAGCAGCCACTCCTCATCACCCATTTTCTAATTGATTCATTACTCATTAGGCAGGACTGTCATTGGGGTTTGTTGTGTGCTCAGTGGTACCTACACTTAATGGTTCAGATGTATTTCGGTAATCTGTAGTACCTCTAAAGTTCACATGGTTTTCAAAATTCTGGCCCTCGGAACAGACACTAGTCATTTTGGATTGTTGGTCGTAGTGACATTGACCCAGATTACTACTGCAAGCCAGATTTGCTGACAATTTTACTTGTCTTTATTACTCATTCGACATAATATCCAATTATTCACGTCGATTTGTTGCAAGCAATAAGTGCTAGACAAACTTCTTCATTCAGATTTTGGACGGTCTCTTACCGCAGTTACAATTCTGCATACTTGTTCTAGTAATCTCACAAGTAAATGATTGATTCACTACATCTATGCTTGCCTTGTCATAGTTGTTGTCAATATTCTTTTAGGGTGGACCACCCTGTTTCTAAATACTGGAACCGTAGACATGAGTGAATAGTATTTGTCTATGTGATCTCTTCCATCATGTGTGGGCAACGAACAATGCATTGTATAGAAAGAAAGTGTCATTTCCCGCTTTTACATAGGTTTCGATCTTTTACATGGAATACAATCTGCCTACTTGCTTTGTGTCACACTACCAACACTCCACCCTTGAAGCTAAACATTATGCCACTCATAATTGCTTAGTTTATTTGTTCAAATACGAATTTCATATGCTTCTAATGTTCCTACTTCAGTTTTGAAATGTGTGCCTGCCTATTATAGAGACATAATGGGTTTGTATTTCTGTGTGGTATGGTCAGCATGGTTGGGGGGGAGGTGAACTTTGCATATGCAGGGGTTTATAGGGAGACACTCTTCGAGTTGAATCCGCAATGCATTCCATAGATAATCTGACTACTTTTTATGTTTCCATGAATCTCAGATTCTGAACAGCATCATAATGATTATGAGCTTGCGCGCATGAAAAGAATAAAGCAGAATAATGCCATGGCTGTCAAACTTGGCATTAAGGGATTGAAATCAAGTCTGGATGCAATGCAATGCAAACGCTCTCCACCTACAGATTCATGCTCAGAATATGATCCTAACAGTGATTCTGAGCTAGAGGGAGACCTAATTCAATGTAGCTCCCTAGTGGAGGCGTCAGAGGAAGATGCCCTATCTTATTCACCCATCAAGGTACTTGCTCTAATTTTACAAGGTTACATTGCTCGCACATATCTTGCAACTGATGCTTTGCATTGCTTCTACTTTGTTGAACTGCCATGTATGTGAATACGCCCCGCCTATCCATTTTCAGTACATATTCCATCTGTCATCATACCATATTTATCCATTCAAATGATGTTCTTGTGTATCAGGCATTCAAAAGGAAGAGGGCGATTGCTGATCGTGGAGGAGCAGAAGCAAAGTATTTGGAAAAGGTAGTGGCACCTGATAAATCAAATAGCCCATTAGGTGTAGTTGCAATATCACTTGACCCACAAAACACCCCAACTCTAGCAGACTCTAGCCCTACTACACTGGTCATTTCTGATGCCCCAACTCAGCAGACCCCAACTGCAGCAAACAGTATGATTATGCCAGTTGACATAGCACCAACTCTACGACGCAAAACCCCCATTCTAGCAAAGAGTACACCAAATCCAGTTGCCAAATCCCTTTTCGAACCAGAGAGAGCTCCAATTGCAGCAAATAGGACCCCTGTTCCATTTCTTCCCAGTTTAGAAGACCAAGCTTATGATGTTGTCAGGAACTATGTGCGCATCTTTTCTTCATGGAAAGATTATACCGCAGACACAGAACAATTTCCAGTCTTCCTCCGCAACTTACACAATCACAAGTAATGTACTAATGTTATTCATGGTCATTACTGCATATGTTTCTACTAACAGAAGACACAAGATTTCATTCTTTTAAATAGGCCAGGAGCAAACTGGATTGTGAAGACGAGCAAGGGTTGGTTGCGCTTTTCAAGCACTCATTGATGAAGTATCGTTCCTACCCAAGGCAAGCGCACTTCGATGGCAAGACTCTGAATGAAATTTCTATAAAGTCATCTGTCAGGGAAACTGATCCACGAACATCTATGGGGCCGGCGGACCGAGCCCCTTTCGGTTCAGCGGGGGGCGGAGATCACACGAAGAGCAGATCGAGGCGAAGCACACGAGCAGTTTACCCAGCTTCGGAGCTCTCCGGAGAGATAACACTCCTACTGCTACTTGTTTGATTATCTTGTGTTCTTGCTCCAGAGAGAGAGCGTAGTATTTTTCTGGGTTCCGAACCAGTCGAACCCCCCTCTACGTTGCGCATGGGCCTCCTTTTATACGCTAAAGGGGTCACCGACAGGTGGCAACGCAGAGAAGGGTACAAATGTAAAAAGTGAGGTGGTTGGTACAGTTACTTGTACAGTGCACCCTACCTAACCCTGACGGCAGGGGACAAGGGCATTAAATGCCCGTCTGAGTCGCCCAAACAGTGCAGAAAAGGACCGTTAGGGGCGCCACCATTCGCCACGATGGCGATCTTGTCAGCTTCGCATGCCACTGCGCACCGCTGGCTGCACAGCCTCCCGCCACGCGCGCCTGGAGAGGCCCCCAGAGCGACACGTTGGTGGATGCGCTGGAGCGTGGGCACAGAGTGGCCGTCTGCCGCGGCAAGCGCCTTGCCGCTGCTGTTATCTTGTCGGGTCCGGAAGCTTGTCGCTCACCGGGACTCGAGGTACCTTGGTTGGTCTTCCCGGCAAGCTCCTCTTGCCGGGGCCTAGTTGCCTTGCCGGAGCGCGTGGCGCGTCGCGACAAGTTCCTTGGAGTGCCTTGGTTGGCCTTCCCGGCAAGCTCCTCTTGCCGGGGCCTTGTCTCCTGAGCTTAAATACTTTGTTCTTGAATGGCTCCAAGGGAACCAAGGAGGATCTTGGCGTTCGCCCAGCAAGCCTTGCCGCGGGGTGCTGCAACTGCCCGTGCACAAGTTCGGGGTACTAGGGTACCCCTATTCTAGTACACCGACAGGAGCCCCCGGGCTTGGGCCAGACACGGTGCCGAGCGCTGTTGGGCCAGGCCCAAGACAGGGCACGGGCACACGCGGACTGGGCCACGCCGAATGTCGCTCCGTATCCACCGCGCTCTCCCCTAACGGCACGCATTGAATGCGGCGTCGTGGGAGAGATCGTGGGTGGTTCTTTATTCGGAAGGGCGAAACGTCCGCCCCGTCCCTCTTTATAAGCAGAGGAAACAGGGGCAGTTCGTTCCCCCTCGCTGGTTGCTACTACTCCATCTTCATGAACCTCCGCCGCTCCCCCCCTTCTTCTCGAAGCCGAGAGAGCAGCGCTCCGCCCCCAATTGCCACCAGCATCACCAACGCCGTCGACCTCCCCCACCACCTCCGCCATGGCTCCGAAAGCCGACAAGGGAAAGGGTGTGAAGTCGGCCGAGGCGCAGTGGCTCGCGGCGCTGTGGAAGGAGCGGGCGATCTTCTCCCCCCAGCTCGGCGCGAAGGAGCTGAGGGAGTACTTCTACCTCTTTTGGGCGACGGAGACGCGGGCGCATCCGCGCACGAGGGTACTCCCGGCCGCTGCTCCGGAACTGGCTCCAAACGGGTACCCGTTCTTTGCGCTGTTCTTCTATTGCGGGCTCTGCCCGCCCTTCTCGGAGTTCTTCTGCGATATCATGAACACCTACGGCCTCCGCCTCCTTGATTTCACCCCCAACGCCGTTCTGACCATGGCAGTTTTCGCACATTTGTGCGAAAACTTTGTCGGAGTCCACCCCAATGTTGCTCTTTTCCGCCACTTCTTCATGCCTCGGGTAGAGAGAAGAGAGCCGCTTGCCGGAGGGATCGCCTGGATCTCGAGAGTCGGCAAGAAGGAGGCGTACTTGGAGGGTGAGCTCCGCAGCAAGTGGGAGGAGTGGAGAGCGGAGTGGTGCTAGATCGTCGAGGAGAATCCGCAGCCCTTCACCGTCGTGCGCCAAGCTCCAGTAGTGCACGACAATGACTGGAGCAACGTGGCCCCGGAAGACGAGAGGCTGAAGATCGCCATTACTAGGATCCTTCGCCTCAGGCTTGCCGGGCTCACTGTAGGCGCTGTAGGCGCAGATTTCCTCCGCCGCCGCATCGCCCCCCTGCAGGAGAGGGGGAGGCCCGCCTGGGAATTCAAGAACTCGGCGGACATCATGAGGCTGCGGCCCGGCCTCAACTACAACTTCACCGTCTTGGAGCTGGATGCAATGCTCCTGGAGTTGTTCAAACGCGATCCCCAGCACCCATTCACGCTGGCGAGGGGCGTCATTCCATTGTGCAATAATTCTTCGCTTGACCGGATCCGCGCCATGATGCCGTTGTGCGATTCACACGGAATCGTTCCAACTTGGCAAGAGCCTGCGAATGATGTCGTGCAAGCGTTCTTCGACAACTTGGAAGAAGTGCCGGTCCGCGCTGACGAGCAGAGGAGCCTCACCCGTGAAACCACCGACGAGGAGCTGCAGCGCATCGCCACTAGGGCGGAAGAGGTTGCGGCCGCAGCTGCCGCGGGCGCGTTCATGTTCACTGTGGAGGAGGCGGAGGCGGCAGAGGCGGCAAACCTCGCCGAGCGCGCGGAGTTCATTGGCGAGGAAGAGCCTGCCGGCTCTGAAGCTGAGCCGAGCAAGGCCGGCGAGGAAGAGCCCGAGCCTTCAGAAAGCTTGCCGCAGGCGGAGCCCCCGACCCCGCCAAGAAGGCGTCTTCGCAGGGCCGCGGACGTAGAGGGGCGGCAGCCGGGTCAACAGCCGCCGAGCCGTTCGACACGCTCTACCGCGGCAAGCAATGTTGCCGCGGGAGCACCTCACGCAGCAGCGGCAACTGGAGCGGGATCTTCCCGGGCCACCGCCTCCGCCCCCGCCAAGCGGGCAAGGGATCCTACTCCTTCGCCTCGCCGCACCGGAGGGGAGCCGGACTTTGATCTTTCCGCGCTCAGCTCCGACGAGGAGGAAGAAGAGTAAGTTTCTTTGGTGCGCTTGTAGTTCTTCAATCTTGCTGTTTTTATCTTGTATCTGACTTGCTTCAATCTGAACTCCTTTCTTTTCAGGACGCTGGCCTAGAGAGCGACGAAGAGGGACAAGGCCGCGGTGATTGTCATCGAAGATGACCCCACCGTGTCAGCAGGGGGTGGGTCCGAGACCACCTTGACGGACCCGGCAACCACTCCTCAAAGCAGCCCCCAGCGCAGCCCCCAGCGTAAGTTCATAGTTAGCTTTCTGCTGTCAGGCGCGCACGAGTGCTTTTTCCTTTGTTGATATCTTGCTTGTTGATTTGTGTAGGAGCAGAGCAGCCATATCAGGAGCGCCCGAAAGATGGTCCCGAAGTGCCATCTGCTTCGACTACGCCGCCAAGGGAGGAGTCCCCGGCAAGGGAGCGCTCTCCGGCAAGGGAGAACTCTTCGGCAAGGGGCAGTTCTCCAGCAAGGGACAGCACCGTCGATCCTGCGGCGGCCGAGACCGCAACTGCAGATCTTGGCACATGTAATTCACTTGTCCAAAAACTTTCCCTTGGGTTCTTCTTCTTCTGATTTTCTTCTCTTGGATTTTTGATTGATTTTTCTCCCTTCTTCGTTCTTCAGACCCATCTGCTGCTGAGCCAATGGAGATAGAGGGCGCCGGCGAGGAAGGCGCGCATGGCAGCACTGACGACGCCGCCGCCAACGAAGAAGGGGCCGGTGCTGATGAGACCGCCGGCGAGGAGGCCGCCAAGGCTGCCGCCGCAGAAGCCGGCGAGGGGTCGGGCGATCGCACTGACGACCCTAAGGCCGCAGGAGCGCCAGGCGCTACGCCGACCGCCGATCCCTCTGCCGCTGCTGCGGAGCCGGGCTCCGAGGAGCCCCAGCCCGGCACCTACTTGAAGGCCGGCGACGATATCTTCATCAAGCTACCCTGGGCGTCGAGCTCCAGGGCACCGGTCGAGGGGGAAACTTTCGATGAGGAGGTGCTAGCCTCCGCTGGACTGTCATTGGTCGACGCGCCTAGCAGAAGCAGTGGCGAGCCTGAGGAGGAGCAGCTGCTGCGGAAGCTGCTGTCACTCTACCGCGCACGGCAAGCCAAGCTGGCTTCCCGGGAAGCGCTTGTCGCGAAGGCGGGAGTTGATATGGAGAAGCACGCGGAGGAGCTCCGGGGCCACAGTCAAGAAGCTCTCCGGTCCCTGGCATAGGAGCGGGAGCGACTCGCCGAGGAGCGCACGGCCTTCCTTCTCGAGAAGGCCGAAGCTGACGAGGAACAAAGGCTGGCCGCCGAGAAGCAGTCCGCGCTAGAAGGCGAATTGGTGCAGCGGAAGGCCAACCTCGACAGCTACGAGGAGGAGCTCGCCGAGCGCGAGCAAGCACTTGGCGGGGCACTCAAGGAAGCAAAGGACGCTGCCGCAACCGCAGAGGCCGCCAAGAAAGAGCTGGAGGAGAAGGTGGCGCAGCTGGAGGCCAACATCGGGAAGAGCGGCGAGGAGCTTGCCGCGCTCAAGCGTGAGCGTGAGAAGGATGCTGCCGCCCACGGTGAGCTGCAAGGTCTTCTCGCTGAGAGGGGCAAGGAGCTCAGCGCCACCAAGGATTCCAATGTAGACCTGGAGTTGAAGCTGGCCACGCTGACGCAGACGCTGGACGACGCCAAGGAGCGGGAGAAGACCTTGTCGGAGAAGGTCAAGGCTGATAAGGCGCTGCTGGAGAGCATCGCAGTTACCTAGAACTCATTCAGAGATACTGTGGAGCACTGGACCGAGGGTCTGGTGAATATTGCCGCAGTCATCGACGAGGAGCTGGCGTAGCTGGGGATGGAGGACTTTGGGTATCCCTCCGACGAGAATCTCCAACCCAGCGCCAAGCTCAGCCTGTTCTTCAAGGGCGTGGCGACGACACTCCAGCGGCTCCGGGAGAGGATCCCAAAGCAGCTGGCCGACGAGTCGCGCAGAATCTGTGCCGGGGTTCTCCAGAAGGTGCTGATGAAGGTGGCCTTCCGCAATCCAGGCCTCAGTTTCACCAACGTCCTCAAGTCCTTGCCGCCAGACGCCGATCGGGACGCACTCAAGGCCCTTGTCGCACCCATTGTGGACAAGGTGAGCGAGATCAAGAGGGTTGAGGGCGATCGCGTAGACTAGGCCGCCCATTTCTTCTTTTCCCTTGTCGCTGCTAATCATGTTGTGAAAACAGTCTGTTAGAGCCGCGACAAGTTATCTTGTAATATAACTTTATTTCTGTTATCAATTGCTATGTTATTTCCTCTACTAGATTCCTTCCTTTGTATGTTTTTACCCTATGCTTCTAGGGAACTTGTCGGCGCAGGCACCCGAGCTGCGAGCGCTGAGTGCGGAACGTCAGCAGCCTGCTGGCGGCGCTGCTTCCGACAAGAAACCTTGTCGCGACTAGATGCAGCACACTTAAGTTGTTGAGTGGACTCGAAACAAAGTAAGGGCGCAACTAGCCACGAGTTGGTTCCTCCGCGCACAGGTTTTCCATACAAAGCTGGGTCGTTCGAGGAAGATAACTCAAAAATTTAAAAATTGATTGCTCAAACTTTGGCAACTTAGCTTTTCTGTCGTTTGCTTCCCGGCAAGGCAAAACTTTGCTTGAACGACGCCTGGTCCATACCACAATCTTCTCCTCCCCCTCGGCAAACTTGTGTGCGAGGGAACCTTCTTTTCCTTTGTTGAAAATAAGAAAGAAGAGAAAATAATGATATGGAGCCCTTCAGCTCGTTATTGCTTACCGGATGTAGGTGCTGCACAAAGTGTTAGATAACGCATGCAAGAAAGAAACTAATGCATGAAATGGACAAGTTGTGCGGAGCACATGGGGTTTTATTTATGCACGGGATCTGCGCCCGGCTTTGTACAAAGGATTACATGCAACAGCGGCAAGGCTTGTACAAAAGGTGGTTGCCGGAACGGGTTCCGGCAACCGCGCCCTACGGGAAAAACTTACGAAGATGTTCTATGTTCCAGGAGTTGCTCACCAGAATGCCATCTTCGGTCTCAAGGCGGACAGCGCCGGGCCTAGTGACTCGTTTCACCCGATAAGGGCCTTCCCACTTCGGTGTCAACTTGTTGGAATTCTTGGCGGACTGAACGTGCCGAAGAACAAGGTCGCCTTCCTCGAAGCTTCTGGCCTTAACTTTGCGGCTATGGTAGCGGCGCAAAGCTCGCTGGTATCGAGCAGCTCGTACAGCAGCCTGAAGACGATCTTCCTCAAGGAGCAGCGCGTCGTCTTGTCGCAGCTGTTCTTGCTCAAGCTCATCATAAGCGAGCACTCGAGGCGATCCGTATACGAGTTCCATGGGGAGAACTGCCTCTGCTCCATAGACTAGAGCGAAAGGCGTCTGGCCAGTGGCTCGATTTGGCGTCGTTCTGATCGACCGAAGAACCACCGGCAGCTCCTCGATCCAGTTTCTTCCGCACTTGCGCAGCCTGTCGAAAGTTCTGGTCTTGAGCCCGCGCAGCACTTCAGCATTTTCCCTCTCTGCTTGACCGTTGCTTCTCGGATGAGCAACAGAAGCGAAGCAGACCTTGGCGCCAAGGTCTTGGACGTACTGCATGAAGGTGCGGCTCGTGAATTGCGTGCCGTTGTCGGTGATGATCCTGTTAGGGATCCCGAAACGGCAAACAATTGACCTGAAGAACTTGACTGCTGACTGTGCTGTCACCTTCCTCACTTGCTGCACTTTCGGCCACTTTGTGAACTTGTCGATTGCGACGTACAAGTACTCAAAGCCCCCGACAGCTCGGGGGAAAGGGCCGAGGATATCGAGCCCCCAGACCGAAAATGGCCAGGATAAAGGGATCATCTGGAGAGCTTGAGCTGGCTGGTGTATCTGTTTGGAGTGGAACTGGCACGCTTCACACTTGGTTACTTGTGTAGTTGCATCCTGGAGGGCTGTCGGCCAAAAGAAACCTTGCCGGAAAGCTTTGCCGGCAAGTGCTCTTGCGCCAATGTGGTGGCCACATATGCCTCCATGTATCTCTGCCAACAGCTTTTGTCCATCTTCCCGGCAAATACACTTCAATTTCACACCGTTGAGTCTTCTTTTGTACAGTATGCTATCGACAAACTGGTACATACTTGACTGCCGGGCTACTTTTTCCGCTTCTTCTTGCTCTTTGGGAAGTTCTCCTGTCTGAAGGAAATGGACAATCTGCTGTGCCGATGCTGGAGCTTGTGGCTCGACAACAAGGACTAAAGGCACATCTGCTGCTGCGGGAACATCCGCTTCTATGGCAAGGACTTGCAGCCCTGCCGGAGCTTGATGTTCCCCGGCAAGTTTGCCGGAGCAAAACTTGTTGGGAGCGTCTGCTTCAACGAAACAAACCATAAGGTTTGCCGGAGCAGACTGCCCCTCAGCATCCTTGGTGTTGATCTTGGGGACTTTCTTGGCGGCGGCTTCGGGGAGCTCTGCCGGAAAGTAGTCACCAGAAACCAACTTCCTCTTCTTGCTTTGTCCAGTTGATGGTGTTACGGATGGTTGAGTCAACTTGAGCACAAAGATCCCTGGTTCCACGGGTAACTTTAGTGTGGCGCACTTTGACAGGCCATCAGCAATGTCATTCTGAGCTCTTGGGATATGCTCCATCTGTAGGCCGTCAAAGTGCTCTTCTAGCTTCCTCACTTCATCAACATATGCTTCCATCAATGGACTCTGGTAGTTCTTGTTCACTTGGCGGACGACAAGCTGTGAGTCACCCCTGACAATGAGCTTCTTCATCCCAAGGTCTGCTGCGATTCTGAGACCGGCAAGCAATCCTTCATACTCTGCAGTATTGTTGGTTGCTTGCTCCTTGGGAAAGTGCATTTGGACTACGTACTTGAGGTGCTCTCCGGTGGGCGCGACAAGCAGCACGGCCGCACCGGCGCCTTGCAGCGAGAAGGCACCATCAAAGTACATCAGCCACTCTTTGCTTGCCTCTTTGACGGGGATGCTCGTCTCTGGAATTTTTTCATCTGGTGTTGGCGTCCATTCTGCTATGAACTCTGCCAATGCTCTGCTTTGGATAGTTGAAGTGCTCTCAAACTTGAGGCCAAAGCTTGACAGTTCCAGTGCCCACTCGACAACCCTGCCTGTCGCTTCTGGATTTTGCAGTATCCTCTTCAGCGGAAAGCGAGTGACGACTGTGATCTCATGTGCTTGGAAGTAATGGCGCAGCTTTCTCGAGGCCATGAGGAGGCCGAAAAGCAACTTCTGCACACCAGAGTACCTTGATCTAGCCCCCTGTAGAAGGGAACTGACAAAGTAAACTGGACGCTGCACCATTCTCTTCTGCATCTTATCATGCTCCTGCGCAGATCCATCTTTGTCGGGACCAGAGCTTGTCGGTGAAGCCCCCTGCTTGTCGCTGGATACATCTGCCGTGGTTGCTGGCTCATCATCTGCCTCCCTCTCCGCCACTAACGCAGCACTAACCACTTGATTGGTTGCCGCTATATACAGCAGCAACTTCTCTTGCGGCTTAGGTGCGACAAGTGTTGGAGTGGAGGACAGGTATCTCTTCAAGTCCTGCAGCGCAGCCTCCGCCTCCGGAGTCCATTTTATTGGACCTGCCTTTTTCAAAATTTTGAAAAATGGCAGGGCGCGCTTAGCAGATCTAGAGATAAACCTGCTGAGAGCAGCCACGCAACCGGCAAACCTTCGTACATCCTTGACGCGCTTTGGTGCTTCGATCTGCTCAATGGCCTTGATCTTGTCGGGATTGGCTTCAATTCCCCGCTGAGACACGAAGAATCCGAGAAGCTTGCCGGAAGGGACTCCAAACACGCACTTCTCGGGGTTAAGCTTGAGGTTGATCTTGCGCAGATTTGCAAATGTCTCGTCTAAATCTTGAATCAGGGTCGCCCTGTTCTTGCTCTTGACCACTATGTCATCCATGTAGGCTTCCACATTTCTGTGCATCTGCGGCTCAAAAGTGTAGTGGACTACCCTTGCGAATGTTGAACCAGCATTCTTCAAACCGAAAGGCATCCGTGCGAAGCAGTACGTGCCACACGGGTTGATAAATGCGGTTTTCTCTTCATCCTCTTCTGCCATGAAGATCTGATGGTACCCTGAGTATGCATCAAGAAATGAAAGCAAATCACATCCGGCTGTGGAGTCAACAATCTGGTCAATGCGCGGCAAGGGAAATGGGTCTTTGGGACAAGATTTATTAACATCAATGAAGTCAATACAAAGCCTCCATCTCCCGTTAGCCTTGCGCACGACAACAGGATTGGCCAACCACGTGGGATGGAGCACTCCTCTGACAAGGCCTGCTGCTTCCAACTTCTTGATTTCTTCTGCGATGAATTCTTGGCGCTCCACTGCCTGTTTCCTGACTTTCTGCTTGACGGGCCGCGCATGAGGACGGACGGCAAGGTGGTGCTCAATTACTTTCCTGGGAACACCGGGGATATCAGACGGTTGCCACGCAAACACGTCGACATTTGCCCGCAGGAAAGCAACGAGCGCGCTTTCCTATTTGGGGTCAAGAGTGGCGCTGATGGTGAAGGTACCACCAGTGCCGTCCTCCTTGGCGGACACCTTCTTGGTCTCAGGTGGAGCTGTCATTGCCTTCTTACACTTGCTGGTGGAGCTCGATGGTGCGTCCTCGACGGTAGCGCAGCACTCCGAAGAGGTGCGCTTGCCAGAGTGGGCATCAGAGCTCTTGCCGGACTTGGTCTTCTTCTTCCCCCCGGGAGCTTCAGCGGCAAGTGTCTTGCGTTCTGCTGCGGCTGCTGCTTCCTGGTAGATCTTGTCGGCACAGATAAGAGCATCCTTCTTGTCACCAGGGACAGAGATGACACTTATCGGGCCTGGCATTTTTAGTACGTTGTACGCATAGTGAGAGGCTGCCATGAACTTGGCGAGTGCTGGACGGCCAAGGGTTCCATTGTAAGGTAATGGAAAGTCAGCAACATCAAACGTGACCCTCTCAGTCCTGAAGTTCAGCTCGCTGCCAAATGTTACCGGTAACGTGATCTTTCCCTTCGGCTTGCTCCTTCCCGGGTTGATTCCTTGAAATGTACCGGTCTCTTCGAGCTCGCTGTCAGGGATCTGGAGTTTCTGGAGCACCGCAGAGGAGATCAGGTTCAAGCCGGCCCCGCCGTCAACTAGCATCTTAGTGACCTTGAGGTTGCGGATTGTTGGTGAAACCAACATCGGCAAGCACCCGACCGCAGTTATGCAATCAGGGTGGTCCTCAATATCAAAGATGATAGGCGTGCTGGACCATTTCAGAGGCTTGCGTGACTCGACGGGTGGTTCTGCTGCATTAACTTCCCGCACCCACTGCTTGAGCTGACGGTGTGAGGTATGCAGAGAAGCACCACCGTCAACGCACAGGACCTCTGTGGCTTTCTGGAACTCCTGCTCATCAGTCTCCTCATCATCCATGTCTTCATCGTCGTCGTCATCTTCATCCTTGTCGCGGCTGCGAGGAGGTCTGTCTCCTTGCCGCTGCTTGGCCTTGCCGCGGCGTCCTCCTCGGCTGGGACGTTTCTTGCCGGATCCCCCAGCACCTTCCTGGGCCTTCTCCTTGTCGCGCCGCTCGTATTCAGCTTTCTGTTGCTCAACAAGCTGCTCGACTTTTTTGCAGCTTTGGAGATCATGGCCCTTGGTGCGGTGGATCTTGCAATACTGCTTGTTGGTGCCGTCCTGCTTGTCGGTGACCGCCACCACCGCGACAACCGCCTTGCCGGAGTCACCAGCTTTGGCTTTCTTGGCGCCACCACCGTTGCCGGACTTCTCAACAACTAGCACCTCTTTGCCTTTCCTCTTCCTGTTGTTCCGCCGCCGGTTTTTCCTTGCCGGGGCAGCATCTTCACTGTCAGATCCTCCCGCTCCTACATTCTCTCCGGGGAGTCTCCTCCCTTCCTCAGCACGTGCACACTTGTCAGCCAGTGCATATAACTCACTGACGTCCCTGATCTTGCACATCACCATTTCCTCCCGCATCCTGCGGTTTCGCACGTTCTGATGGAACGCGCTGATCACCGCGGCAGGGTGGCCGTCTGGGATGTTGTGCTGCACACTGCTGAATCTCTGAATGTACTTGCGCAGGGGCTCTCCTTCCTTCTGGGCGAGCAGATGAAGATCACTCTCCTGGCCATGAGGCTTGTGTCCGCCTGTGAAGGCGTCGACAAACAGATGGCACAGATCAGCCCAAGAGGATATGGAGTTGTCCGGCAAGTGCATGAGCCAGGATCTGACGTTGGGCTTGAGCACCAACGGGAAGTAGTTGGCAAGGATCTTGTCATCCCGTCCCCCGGCAGCCTGCACCACAATGGTGTAGATGCTGACGAACTCCGACGGATGCGTCTTGCCGTCGTACTTCTCTGGTACGTCTGGCTTGAAGTTCTTCGTGCTGGGCCACTGGACTTGCCGTAGCTCACGAGTGAACGCAGGGCAACCTACCGCGTACGGCAGATCGCCTGGTTCCCCTGGCGCATGCATGTCAACAGAGGGCCCAGCGCGCTTGTCAGATTGACGTCGCTCTTCTCTTTGGCGCTCGATGCGAGTTCGAGCGTCTTCTTGTTGTCGATCATGAAGAACTTGGCGCTGATCGCGACGAGCTCGTGGATCCGACGATGCGGTGGAGTCGCTGTCGAGGTGGATCCGGCGAGTCGGCGATCTTGACCTTCGGGGTGGTGATTGCATGGTAGTTGCACCTCCACCCGTTTCGTCGCCACCGGCTCGCGCCCGGCAACCCTGCCGCGGCGGCGACGCGCTCGGCCGCCGTGGAGTGTCGCCGTTGGCGTAGCCGATGAGACTCTGAATGGTGGCCCTCCATTCGTCGATCTTGTCCGACATCGGAGGGTAATCTAGGAGCAGTTGAGCTCGCGCCAAAGCTTCTGCTGGAGTGGTGGGTGGCAGTGGCGGACGGCGCGAGGAGCGGGACGTGCTCGGACTTCTAAAGATGTTAGAAGGAGCAGTATCCCGTCCAGGCGACCGTGCCCCGCTCGTGCCAGCACGCTGGCGTGCATGCTGGTCTTGAGCGCCCCGAGATCCACCAGCTTGGTCTTGGCCTATCATGCGTATGGCACTGCGGGTGCCATGACGCTGTTGGTCTTGCGCCTCCTGAGAGTGGCACGGAACATGTACAGTCGCCGAGGTTTGTGCAGCCTTGTCCTTGGACCTGGCAGCATCATAAGCTTCCTCGTCGACGTCCATTCTTCCGCCGGCGTCCATTCCACCACCCGTTTGCTCCAACGGTGGCGGAAGTGATGTGGACGGAGCGGCTGCCGCCGAAGTCTTCTTCTTCGGTGGCATGTTGATGAAGAGAATGAAGATCTAGCTCGTGTGAACGCCGGATCAGGTTCACACAATCTCGACGCCCCCTACCTGGCGCGGCAAAGATGTCGGGGAAACTGATCCACGAACATCTATGGGGCCGGCGGACCGAGCGCCTTTCGGTTCGGCGGGGGGCGGAGATCACACGAAGAGCAGATCGAGGCAAAGCACACGAGCAGTTTACCCAGCTTCGGAGCTCTCCGGAGAGATAACTCTCCTACTGCTGCTTGTTTGATTATCTTGTGTTCTTGCTCCAGAGAGAGAGAGCGTAGTGTTTTTCTGGGTTCCGAACCAGTCGAACCCCCCTCTATGTTGCGCATGGGCCTCCTTTTATACGCTAAAGGGGTCACCGACAGGTGGCAACACAGAGAAGGGTACAAATGTAAAAAGTGAGGTGGTTGGTACAGTTACTTGTACAGTGCACCCTACCTAACCCTGACGGCAGGGGACAAGGGCATTAAATGCCCGTCTGAGTCGCCCAAACAGTGCAGAAAAGGACCATTAGGGGCGCCACCGTTCACCATGATGGCGATCTTGTCAGCTTCGCATGCCACTGCGCACCGCTGGCTGCACAGCCTCCCGCCACGCGCGCCTGGAGAGGCCCCCAGAGCGACACGTTGGTGGATGCGCTGGAGCGTGGGCACAGAGTGGCCGTCTGCCGCGGCAAGCGCCTTGTCGCTGCTGTTATCTTGTCGGGTCCGGAAGCTTGTCGCTCACCGGGCCTCGAGGTACCTTGGTTGGTCTTCCCGGCAAGCTCCTCTTGCCGGGGCCTTGTTGCCTTGCCGGAGCGCGTGGCGCGTCGCGGCAAGTTCCTTGGAGTGCCTTGGTTGGCCTTCTAGGCAAGCTCCTCTTGCCGGGGCCTTGTCTCCTGAGCTTAAATACTTTGTTCTTGAATGGCTCTAAGGGAACCACGGAGGATCTTGGCATTCGCCCGACAAGCCTTGCCGCGGGGTGCTGCAACTGCCCGTGCACAAGTTCGGGGTACTAGGGTACCCCTATTCTAGTACACCGACATCATCGGTGCTACATTTATCCGACGGTGACTGGAATAATCTTGTTACACATTGGTCTCGGCTGCAGCATAAGGTACTGTCTATGATATCACATCACAATTTGAACTACATTTCTGCATTTGCCTTAATGTCTCACTTGTACAAAAACGGTTAGCAGAAGAACATTCGTTCTCAAGGGACCATAGAATCTCGCAACTATACTGCACACTGCATTGCTCTTATGAGTACCTCTTGCCCTGTATGACCATACTTACTTTCATAGTTGTTTGATTATGTAGCATCACTGCACATGTTAGCCTCGTAATCGTCCATTTGGTGGACATTATAAGATCCGTATGGACTCTTACATAAATTTAGAATCAACCCAATGCTTTTGAAGAGGTTTAGCTCTGCAGTCCTCTTATAAGGACTGAACGTGGTCTATCACTGTAGGTACATTAACAGCTACTCCCTCCGTCCCATCATATAAGAACGTTTTGTACAATACACCAGTGTTCAAAACACTCTTGTATGATGGGAAGAGGGATTGGTTCATTGTGTAGCATTCTGCATCTTATCTCCCTCACCCACCATTTACTAAAAAAGATTAGATCTATATTTAATCTTACCAACAAGTAGAATACAGACAATGCCAGTGCAGAAGTGTAGCCCATTACTCTTGTCAGTACATTTTGTCCTGTAATGCTTGTACTTCCAGGGATTGGTAGTTGATTATGTAGCATCAACCTGCATCTTATCTTCATTATCCTCTATCCCTTCCAGTATTATCATATCTATAATTACTCTCTACAAAATGTAGAGTACAGGTAATGCTTACGAAGAAGATTCCGTGCTGAAATTCTTGATTTATCCATCCCTTGACATGGAGAAGGGCATTATAAAGCCGGTGTTAACTGTTAATGTAAGTCAGTCCTTCTAAAGCCTTTATCCTCAACTGCTGTTTAATTTGCTCATACTCCCTATCGTTTACTGCTGTTTAGTTTGCTGTTTCTACCAAAATGCATGTTCGCAAGAACCGTAAGTTCTAAGTTTTACTTGTAAAACCAAATTCCTTATTCATACCATGCACATTACTTAATACTCCCTGTATGTATGCTTGTTTTTGTGGATCTATAATCCAGTGTGTGGTGAAGCAGCCCATGTTTGCACCTTGTTATCTCTTGTTTTATCTTACTGATGTGGCTGATGATATGAACAACATGCCATGCACATTTTCCAAAATAGATACAATGATTTTCTTTGCCCTTCATCTATGCTTGTTATGTTGACATGGTAATCCAGTAGTGTGGTGAAGCTCCCCACATTATGAACAATGCCAAATTATGCTATTGATATTTTGAACTTACTCTTTATTTTCTAATTTGAAATTGGATGGTATTGACAACACAGTTATCATCTTTTTTTATACACGTGCAAAACATGTCATCTCTCTGCTTTGTTTCAGGGTGATATGCCTGATGGCATGCACAAGTCTGCTGAAGGCTGTGAGACAAACCCACATATATTGCAACAAAGAAGGCAAAACATCTTGAAGATAGCGAGACAACCCCAAAGGCTTGTCTTGATGCATTGTTCAAGTTACTTGAGACTAGCAGTCATACAAGCTCATAGAATTCGTTGTCTGAATCAGTTCAACTTCTTCAGTCCCAAGTTCTAGCAGAAAGGCATTCTGCAACTCAACTTCGACTTGAAGTCCTATCTCTAAGAAAGATTGCGGAGAACACCAATGAGAACCTCATCGCTAAACAGCTACACGTGGAAGCTATGACCGACATGCTAGGCCGGTCTCACAGCCTTGCTCAGCAGCTTGCGCAGCAGTTCCCCCGCAAGGCTAACCTTTCTTGAACTGTCTTGGAAGTGGTCTCGGTTCAGTATTATTTTGTTACGCTACAATGGTGCCTAGTTTTTGTAATCTGCTTCTTTGTTGCGCTTTATGATCACTGGTGGCAAACTTCGATGCCTAGTGGATGTAATATACCTTAAATCCTTTATTGTATAGTGTAGGTTTATTCTTAGTTAGTATGCCATAATTTCTTTATTGTATAGAGTAGGTTTGTTCTTAATTCCTACTAGTTACTGCCATCATTCGCTATCTAAAAAAAATCAGATGTAGTTGACCGGGCCGAAACATTCGACTCTAACGGGCCTGGTTTTTAGCGGGCCACAATTGGGCCGACCTGCGTCTTTCTTGGGCCCAAATGATTAGGGCCTTCACACATTGCGCCAGGCCCAAACTTACACCGGCCTATATTTTAGTTGGGCCTTTTGTCGACCCAGTGCTTAGTTTGGCCCAGGTAGCGTTGGGCCATTAACAGGCTGAATATTGTACTGGCCTGTTACGGCTGAGATGAAACCATGGGCCTTTAGCAGGCCAAACTGCGTGTTGGGCCTCAATTTTGACTAGTCGTCGACGGGCCTTCAGCATGCTGAAATGTAGACCGGGCCTTTTTGGGCCCAGTTAGCTCACGGGCCGTTACCAGGCTGAAACATATCTCGGGCCTTAGTTGGCCCACTGATATCATGTGCCTTTAAGAGGCCGAAAGCTTAGTACATGCATCAACGGGCCGAATTACGCGACATGCCTTTAATAGGCCCAAAGTCACGTTAGGCTTAACTGTTGCCACCTTTAGCATGGGCCGTTAGTGGGCCCGATGTCCTGTCGGACCATATATGGCCCATGGGCAGCACGGGCCACTCCCAGGCCAAAAGTCACACCGGGCTGAAATGGGCCCATGTCTACATCAGGCCTCTAACGGGCCAAAAGTCACACCGGGCTAAAATGGGCCCATGTCTACATCAGGCCTCTAACAGGCCGAAAGTCACTGGGCCATAGTTGGGCCCAAATATTTGGCGAACAATTAACGGGCCAGATCTGGCTTCGGGCCGCAAATGGGCCCAAATATTGGGCAAACAATTAACGGGCCAGACCTGGCTTCGGGCCGTAAATGGGCCCAAATTTTGGGCGAACAATTAACGGGCCAGATCTGGCTTCGGGCTGTAAATGGGCCTTTATTAAGCAGGCCATCATTTGGCTGGCCCACTAGTACCTAATTAAGTACTATGGGCCTTTGACTGGGCCGACCTTTTTAACCTATATGGGCCTCTATTGGGCCTAGCCACGTGTCGACGTATCATAGGCATGTCTCCTCCAATGGACGGGTGACATCTGGCCCACTGATGAGCCGACACGTGTTTCCGCCAGCCAATGATGATTTTACACGTGGAAAATCCCCATTGGTCGGGGCTGTTAACGGGTTATCGGATCCAAAACCTGACCCGATAGCTTAATGGTGTTCCGTTACGGTGGATGCCATGTAAGTGGACACTTCCGTTACGGTGTTTCGTCACCCTTGACGAAAGCACTTTTGTGACTCGCAATTTATCATCATGGAAGTGGACACTTCCGTGATGATAATTTTGGTAATGTCATGGAACACTTCTACGACAACACAGGTATGACTATCTTGATTTTGTCACAAAATTGTCATGGATGTACATGCATGACAAAAAACGCGACCTACTGTGACAAACACGTATCATCACGGAAGTGTATTTTTTTTGTAGTGATAGTAGAAGTTAATGCTACCAGTTCTGGTCATCTTGGAGTAGTGGTGGTACTGTGGTGGTAATTGATGCATATCATGGTCCGTAGTTGGATGGATATGAGAAGTGGATCAAATGTCATTTGGATGTACTGTGCCAATGTACGCTATTGTGTTTCATGTCGTGAAATATATTAATCTATCACTGAAAATGTAAAGGGTTGCATGGCCATTTCATAAATTTGATCTAAACATGTATTTCTTCTCCTAATTTCTTTGTGATCATTAATGGTCAACCTTCACACAAATTTAGAAGTTCTGGGGGTATTTGTCAAGGCTGTCCTATGTCCCCTTATTTGTTTGTGATTGCCATTAATGAGTTATCTCTTGCTCTCAATGAGGCTCTTGGTACTAACAATCTACAGGGAATTTTACTTGGACCAAATTACCCCCTATTCACGCTCTGTTGTTTGCAGACGACCTGCTTGTTAGGGGCAAGCTACTATTCAGGAAGCTACCTCAATGGCCCAACTCATCCACCATTTCCGCTCCATTTCAGTTTAAACACCAAACTGGACCAAATCCGCCATAATGTTTAGTTCTCATGTTAGTCCAGCTGTCATTCATGAGTTATAGCAGTTTTCCCTTTTCCTAATATTGACAACATTTTTCCCCACCTTGGTCATCCACTTATTCTCCCGGCTAAGAATAAAACTGCATCTTATAATTTTGTTCTGGATAAATTTGTAAAACAAGTTGCCTACTTACAATGCCAACATGCTCTCATGTGCGGCTAGGCTTGACTCATTCGGTCTGTTTTCTCTGCTATCCCTGTGTACTATATGGACAATATCTTATTTTCTAAGAAACTTTTAGCCAAACTCACTGCTATTATTAGAAATTTTTGGTGGACAGGTGTTAGGGACAATATTTCCGATAGGAGTCTTTGTCATAGGGCTTGGAAGGATATTTGTAACTCAAAGCAAGAAGGTGGACTTGGTGTTCAAAATTTCTACGCTATTAATGAAGGACTGATCCTTGCAGCTGCTTAGTGCATGGCAAAAGCCCCCCTTTCCCATCGTCATCTTGTTCTCAAATCCAAGTATTTTTTGGCTGCTTCCATCTGGACTGCTAGTTCTACCACTCCAAAGTCGGCCTTTTGGTCTTCCATCCTTAAGATGATGCCTAAGCTCGAATCTCATTCATTTTACCAGTTGACCCAAGGTAGTCTCTCTATTTGGAGTACCCCTTGGTGCCCTCTTTGGACTTCTATTTATGATCAACTCATCATTCAGCCTCATGGATACATTTACCCTTCTCTGGTTAAGGATCTTTGGCTAACTGATCACAAAGCTTGGAATGTTAATCTCATCAACAATCTCTTTCAACAGCCTTTAGCTTCTACAATTATCCAAACTGATATTATTCATGATGACTGTCCAGATATTCTTTGTTGGGATCTAACTCCTAATGGTCCTGTACTTCAGAATCTACTTACAAACTTTGTCTGCAGGATATTCATGCCAACCAGAGACAAACTCCTTCACAAGTTCCTTTGTAGGTGAAAGATCTTCTCAAAATGATTTGGAAGCAAAAGATGATGATTCCAAGGGTCCAAACTTTCGCTTGGAGACTCCTCCGGAAAGCTCTCCCTACAGGTTTGAGGGCTGGTCGTTTTTCTATTCACATTTCTCAATTTTGCAGTAGATGTGGCCAGCAAGAAGATGAAATGCACTTGTTCTTCCTTTGTAATTTTGCGAGAGCTGCTTGGTTTTCTCAACTGTGGTTCATCAGAACAGATGTGTTAGTTCAGAGTTTTTCCAGTAAGGATAGCATTATCCTTGCTTTGCTAGATATGAATCATTCACATGCTTCTGTCCCCAATATTCTCAATTTTATCTGGTGTCTTTGGAAATCTAGGAACAACCATCTTTTTGACAGGAAAAAAGTTTTCCCTTACCATGTCCATATTGCTGCTACTGTTCTGTCTAATGATGCAAATGATCTTGTCCAACATACTCATTTATAGCCTCAAAATCCTACCTCTACCTGTACATCAATTCCTACTAATCACATGCCTTTGTAGGGAAGAACAATTAAGTCTGACCTTCTAGTAGCAGGGCCAAAAGTATATTCTGATGCAACTTTCCAGCGCAAAAAAGTCCTAAGTTTACCACAAGGTGCTATTGCTACTGGTATTGGTGTTTACCTATCCTTGCCACATGATCAGATGGAAGTTAATGTGCAGATTCAAGCCTCCGCTATTATCACAAATTATCCTTTGCAAGCCGAAGCCTTGGCCTTTCTTTTAGCAGCTCAAGTGGCCAAAAGGCTATGCATTTCTCAACCCACTTTCCTTACTAATAATCTGTCTTTGGCGTCATGGGCGGCTGGCCGAAAGATTAAGGAATCTACTACTCCTTGGACTATTAGAAAAGTTCTGGCTAAGTTCTTCTGCTACTCCTCGAATCTTTAGTCCCAGTTTTTTCACATCTTTAGGGAGATAAATGATAGTGCTCACAATGCAGCTCACCAGGTTCTAAGATCAGTGGTAGAACCTGACATATGTTGTTTCGCTTCATCTCATCGGAATATAACTTGCCATGTAGTTTCTCTTCTCTCTAATTTCCAATTTCAGGGCTTTGTAATTCATGCTGTACGTTGTTACTGAGCTGAAATGAAAAGGTTTGGTGCCTTGTGCGCCTTCTCTCGTTCAGAAAAAAACAATAAAAATGTGATATTAGCCTCGTGGTAAATTTCTGCTGCTATACTACATACTACTAGCTAAGTGCCCGTGCGTTGCTACGGGTAAACAATATACATAGATGCTATATGACCAGACAAACTATAATCTTATTTGAGGGTCACATTTCAGGCTTACAATCAGTGCAAGCGACGTCATATGTGTGGCACTCATCTCTCTGTTCCGGCATGTCTCCTACGTCCACCCCCACGCTTGTTGTTGATGCCTTCCTAAACAGGTAGCCATTGATTTCTTTGATAGTTCAGTTGCAATATAAAGCTAGTTTGCTTAGTTTTTACCCAGTGGCTAAACCTTACATGTCAAGGTTAAAGTTGCCACGTACTAATTTCCAAAGGTCGTCCCATTATTTGCCAAAAGAAAGGCACACACTTCCATTAGCTCCCCTCTCATCAAAGTTACTCTTAGAGCATCTCCAATAGGAGAGCTAAACATGGTAGAAAATAGATATTACTTATGCCAGTCAATAATTTAGAGCAAAATCTCACTTAGAATTGCCCAACCATCTCCTCCTACGCCGCCCCACAACCCTCGGTTGATGAGAGAAGGGGGAACAAAGAATGGAAAGTGTACTCAATTAGTGGAATGAGGAGCTCAGCCGCAGATAAAATTATCAGCAACTAAAAAGTACCAATGCCCAATCTTCTAATTAGATCAATTAAGGAGAATATGATTATTATCAGCAGTGCAATGGTCAAAATCAAGCACAAACTCTTCGGAACATCAGATTAACTTATATAGCTATAATAAAACTGGAATGTTATTTTACAAAAATGCTATCTGGGTGAACCATTTGCTTCATGCAGTCAGAACCAAAGACATGAGGTTCTGTATTTTAGCATAACACATCAAACATATAACTGACCATATACAACCCCAACTCCATGAAATACCAGAACTACCATATTCTTTGTTCATAACATGTAAGTACAGTCAACCAACAATAAATTATTTGTAGTGAGCACTTGATAGCATACACTAATTAAATTAGAATAGGAAATTATAGTGGGTACAACACATTCATGCAGATAGACATGGCAGCAAAGCACCCTTGTGGATACCGACTTCTAAGAGATGGCAGTAGAGCACCATTTTTCTCCTTATTGCTATACTACTAGCAAACATGCCCGTGCATTGCCCCGGGAGAGATAATTAGCGTGTCTACCAACTCGTCCATCAGAGCGGCATGCAACATCCGAACAATGCCACCTAGAGACAAGGAGGTGTCCACCAAAACGTCCATCAGCATGGCACGCTAACATCTGAATGGTGCCACCTGATGGTAGCAGGAAGGCATACACCAAGGACGCATTAAGAACCAGTCGAACCTTTTGAAGCTCAGTTTTGAACACATATTTTTTCCTAATTGTATGTATCCCATAGAAACCTTAGCGCATTCCTTTTATTTTACCTGTTTTTCTTCTTTTATTGATCAAAAATAGTACTTACAATCGATCTAATTTTATTAGGTCATTTTTATCTAATTGCATGTAGCTCACCCAAACAATTCCATCCTTTATTATCGATTTTTAAATTTTTATTGACCTGTCGTGCAACCCACAATAAGTTTAGTTTTATTTCGCCTTTCTCTCTTTTACTAGGACCGCATCACACTTTATGTCTTCATCGGGTATTTTATTTGTTTTATTGGCATGGGAAGCCACACGTCTACATCACATGTTAAGTAGGTATAGATATAATAGGCATTTCCAAAATATGACACATAAAAAGAGTATTAATTAAGAGCGCACCCTAAACATAATTTTAGAAATAATTAACATGCAGGATAATAGCATATTTAGCATCTACACATTTTTTGAGGTATTTCCATATATAACATGCTTAATTTGAAGTTAGGGTTTAAAATAAATAATTTTTTTAAAAGCATTTGAATCTGTCAAAAAAAGTTAACAATAGAGTAGATGGTCTCAAACTGCAACATTGTGCAGCCCATCAGCTAAACCACGCTTGGGTGAGACAAACTTAATTTACACCAACGGATATTGAAGAGAAAGGAAGAAAAATGATGAAAGTGGGATTCAAACCTAGGTCTCCGGTGTGGAGCAGCAAGGCTCAAACCACTGTGCTACTTCAATGCTTGTGACATGTGAAGGGCTCGCTCTAGACAACCTAAAGTCGACGTTGACTTGTGAAAGGGAAAAACGAATCGTTTTTTCACTTATCGATGGCATGGTAGGTAATTATTTAAAACTTTGGGGGCAATCTTATGACAGACTACCAAAAACAATAACTTCCGGGGCAATCTTATGGTTGTGCTCCTCACAGTATCAGCATCGTCTCTGTTCTAGAGCTTCGGTTCAAGACTGGTGGTGGAGGATCTGGTTACTTTTTCGAAAATTGACTTCTGAGCACGGGGGCAATGGAGCACTTTATTTTGAAGTTCAAAAAAAATCACATTTTTATAGTTCGATTTTTGTCAAATTTTCATATGCATGAACGTATAGCAATTAAGGATGGCAATGGGTAGGGTATGGCAAGGGTAGAGCAATAACATAACCATATCTGTATAGTCAGTGGGTACAAAATTCTACCCATACTCGTACCCATGGGTATGGAACTTTACCCATACCCATACCCGACGGGTACCCATACCCATTGGGTACTCAACGGGTAGAACAAATAGTACACAATTTGTTCACAATTTTACGCTCATCGATAGCACATTTGACAAAAAACAATTATCCTAGTGCAATAATAGGTAGATGAGTAATTGACCAATATCAAAATTTAGAAATCACAACATACTCTTAAGTCAATAGGAGTAGATGAGTCACATGACAAACTAATGATTAATTGACGACAGCTTAATATTAGTTCACAAACAGGCAGGGTATGGGTATACCCGTGGGTACAAGACTATACCTGTACCCTACCCATGACTTAATGGGTAGGATATGGGTACTACCCATGAGTATAAAAATGTGCCCATACCCTGCCCATGCGGGTACAATATCCGCAGGTACCCGTACCCGTGGGTAAAATAACCATTCTTAAAAGCAATGCAGTATATCGGGCCAAAATTTCAACAATATACATGTTTGCATGGAAAAGATACAAAAAGTAAAAATACATGAAAATCAGGGGCTTGTTTTTTGGTGTTTTGGGAAAATTTGTTGTCTTTTTTGTGTTACAACGTATTATTGGACGGAATTTCACAGGTACTTAGACCACATGCATGCATATTCATGTAAAAACCAAGTTTTTTCAAATCTTTTAAGCATATTTTTGGAGTGTGAGTACTCATCCAAAGTACTCACAAGACTTACATCAGAATTATGCTAAGTATGCATCAGTATCAAAGGAATTGGGCTATATCTTTGGACTGAAATGCAGAATGCCAGAATAGAGGGAAAGCCTAGCCCATCGAAGACTAGCATCTTGCAGCATTAGAAGAGTGTAGATTGGCATAATATAAGTAGCAAGTTATTAGTAACGCCCGGAGATCCTTTCTTGACTCCCTGCGAGAAAGCAATCCTGGAGCTATCATATCCATTTATCATCTCCAGTAACAATTTCTAGTTGTATAGATCGGGATACAACCCCTAGTCGTCTTGCTACCATGGACACATCTATTCGAAAAGATAAACTTCCCTGCACAGGTGCACCACATTGCCCAACACGCTCGATCACTCTGGCCGGAAACACTTTCCTGGGTCATGCCCGGCCTCAGAAGATCAACACATCATAGCCCTACCTAGGCTCAACAGAGAGGCCAACATGTCAGTTGAAAGCACAAGTGCTCCCTGGGTGATTTTGGTAATTAATGTGAACATATCTCTTGTTGGACTAATACTTTTATCTAGTGTATTTCAGATAAGTCCAACAGTGGAGTGGCATGGAAAAGAAGATGTGGAACCCCTTCAAGATGCTAAAGACAAAGGATTGGCTCAAGCTCAAAGCTCAGGACTCTACATTTTCTATTTCAGTGATCCAAGATCACATCGAGTCTATAGGAAAGCCAATACGATTAAAAGGGGATGAGGTGTTGCTTAATGGCTTGCTTGCTCAAAGTGCTTAGTGATATGCTCCAAAGCCCTCAGCCACTTTCTCATATCCACATATGTGCCAAACCAAAAGTCAAACTCGACCCCACCAATTTGATCTATCCGGCACCATCGAGTTCATTTGACATAGCCACTGCCAGAAACCCTAGTCACCTCGGTCTAACCGATGGGATCTCGGTCTCACCGTGATGGGCTTGCAAACTCCTTGTTGTCTATTGCAATATTTTTGGTCTCACCGAAAATATGTAATCGGTCACACTGAGTTTGCCTGACCAACTCTCTGTTTTGCTTATTACCAAATCGGTCCCACCGAGTTTGTGTAATTGGCCAAACTAAGATGAGGTTTTACCCTAATCCTTGCACATCGGTCCCACCGAGTTGATCATACCGGTCCCACCGGAATGCCTAACGGTCACATTATGAACTAAATCGATTCGACCGAGTTTTCTGATTCGGTCCCACCGAGTTTGGTGAATTGTGTGTAACAGTTAGATTTTGTGTGGAGGCTATATATACCTCTCCACCCACTCCTCATTTGTGAGGGGAAGCCATCAGAACGTGCCTACACTTCCAACATTCATTTTCTCAGAGAAAACCACCTACTCATGTGTTGAGGCCAAGATATTCCAATCCAATCATATGAATCTTGATCTCTAACCTTCCCCAAGTTGCTTTCCACTCAAATCATATTTTCACCAAATCCAATCCTATGAGAGAGAGAGTTGAGTGTTGGGGAGACTATCATTTGAAGCACAAGAGCAAGGAGTTCATCATCAACACACCATCTATTACCTTTTGGAGAGTGGTGTCTCCTAGATTGGTTAGGTGTCACTTGGGAGCCTCCGACAAGATTGTGGAGTGAACCAAGGAGTTTGTAAGGGCAAGGAGATCGCCTACTTTGTGAAGATCTACCCTAGTGAGGCAAGTCCTTCATGGGCGATGGCCATGGTGGGGTAGACAAGGTTGCTTCTTCGTGGACCCTTCATGGGTGGAGCCCTCTGTGGACGCGCACAACCATTACCCTTCGTGGGTTGAAGTCTCCATCAGCGTGGATGTACGATAGCACCACCTATCCGAACCACGCCAAAAACATCTGTGTCTCCAATTGTGTTTGCACACTCCAATCCCATCCCTTTACTTTCTTGCAAGTTGCATACTTTACTTCCCGCTGCCCATATACTCCTTGCATGCTTGCTTGATATGTATTGTGAATGGTTAAACTTGTCCTTAAACTCCACCTAAACTTGAAAAACTTAAAAACTGCCAACTTTGTGTGTTAAGGGTCTTGGGCCCATCGTCCTTTGCACTTCTGCATGTTGCGAATGCGGCCGGTGTCAGTCCTAGCAACCTCCATATACAAGGCAGGTGCTTGCGTGGGCCACACGAGCGTGCGCCGCTAAACTGCTGATGTGTGGAGAGCTTCAGCTAATACATACGACGTTGAGTGCCCATAAATGTTCCCACATGGTGGTTAGTGCATATAGGTCAAAAGGCCAACTCAGGTCTAATAGCCAATCTTGTTAGTGTCTTGGGAGAGCGCGATACGAGTAGAGACTCACGATCATGTGATCCCATCGCCCCATCTCGTGGACTTCCGGCAAGGGCCCAGAATGCCCGGCCATGCCACCTAGAGATCTCGCGGGTACCCTCTAGGTGAACTCGACTACACATCAACTCGCGGGTACCCTCGTGGTCAACCCGACTCGCAAGAGACTATCGGGAACTCAGGTCCACCTCTACCGGGGTGGTATCGCCTGTCCCTCCAGTCCTACGGTAACAATAACTCTCACGGGTACCCCTCAGGCCGACCCGTCTTTAACATGGTCCTGTAGTAAAGTCAAAAACTTCGCTAGGAAGGCCCAAAATCAATTTGAAGTGAAGATCAAGAAGGTTCGCAACGACAACGGAAGGAGTTCAAGAACGCCAATGTGTACACCTTTCTTGATGAAGAAGGGATTTCACATGAGTTCTCGGCTACGTACACACCTCAACAAAATGGAGTTGTTGGAAGGAAGAACCAGATGCTTATCGAAATGGCAAGAATGATGCTTGATGAGTACAAGACACCAAAGCACTTTTGGGCAGAAGCGGTTGAGACAGCTTGTCATGCGACAAATCGCTTGTATCTTCACAAGCTACTCGGCAAGAGGGCGGCGGTGGAGGAGGCGATGAGGGCTTCGTCGATGGAGGCGAAGGCAGAGGCGGCGGTGGAAGTGGAGGCGACGGTGACGGGAGCGGCGGGGATAGAGGCGACGATTTAATGTGGATCGAACGGAGACAAATGGTTGTGTGTGTGTGTGGGGGGGTGTTTTAATCAATCCGGCTGGGCGCGATGGGGTAATTGCTGGCATTGGCCTACGTGGCGAACGTAATTGCTATTATATTGTTAATTTTTCTTTTATACTTTTATGTGTTACACATATTGTTTTTATATCCATATAGATGTTTAGTTTATTATTTTGTTGTTTTATTTTCCTATTATTTATTATATTGTTATTTTTATTAATTTTTGTGTGTAAATATACAAGTAAAACCAATAATTAGAACACAACATTGATCTCATTAATCTAGCCTAGATATATAATAGTTGAAGGATGAAAATAATAACAAATTTATATAATTTCTACTACTACACTCGTTATCCAGACAAAGAACTTCATCACTGTAACGATTTTCACGAGAAAAAAAGCTGCCACCACTCCAGCAGGGAGAACGAGGCCAAGCATAACACCAGCTAAAAGGGCAAATCGAAGCATCTTGAATTTTTTGATTTATCCGCGCATCATATTTGTCTTTAGCTGCATCTCATCTATCTATTGTCTTAGTTCACCAATGGAGTACTGGAGCAACTCACTCACGTAATTCTGCACGAGATCAACCCATATCCATGTGTAGCAATATTTTGTCCCTAACATCTGTGGATCAAAATATACGCACACACATATTAATGATCACAACACTTTCTATATAAAGTTGAATTATGCAAATTAGCAGAAATAGATCAAGATGTATTTTCTATCATATTAACTTTCCATGGTTACTGCAGATGTTGAAATCTCTCTTTGGATTACTTTGTGTGCGCGACATATACTTATCAGTAGGGCATCCACGACCGCAAAGCAACACAGGTGCCCTTGCTCGATTCCCGGCAGCTTCAGCGCCAGTGGCATAGTTGCCGGATCGACGGGACGTCGCGTTGCAGAGGAATTATTCACCGGACAAGGCTGGCTGCATTAGCTGTGGCAAGCGCATGTAGTAGCCAACGGGGCCAGAAGAGAGCTCAGCTAAGGCAGTGGAGTCCCAAACTTTCGGCACGCCCCACCAACGTGGGCTCACACATGGGGCTCGTGCCGATTTGACAAGCTCCGGTTGGTCCATTGTCACCAAAGTAGCTGACTAAGAGGGAGCATAATTTTGTGGAGAATGGAAGTGAATGTATTTGAGAACAAGGGCTTCCAACACATCTATATATAAGCAAAACTTAGTGCTGGCATTCCCGACGATGGCACAGCAACACAAGGTTAAGTATCTATGGCGTGTTTATAAATTGCATGACATCAGTATCTTACAACTGGTCATGACAACTCGACCCACATAGCAGTGACGTCGTAAGTATTAAGAACGCCAGCAATAGCAAGTTATAGCTGGCATACCAATTTGGACGACGACAACACTATTTGAAAAAAATAGTGCTGGCGTTGATGAAAAATGGCATGCCACAAACGAAAGTTGTGGCTAGCCATTTTTCCACTAGTGATAGCTATAGTGCATCAGTTGCATGAAAATCCCTACTCCTTGCATTTAGATCGATCATTAGGCCTCTCCATCGCCTAACGATCAGCCTTATTGATATGAGACTATCTTATACATTTCCGTCTTCCCTTATAATCGCTAACCATCATTCTCGTTGCCATCAAAGTGATAGGTCCATAGCTCACGCTTATGTATTGTGTGGGAGTTGAAAAAGTTGTAGCGAGAAAAAGTACGATTTAATTTCTTTGTTTGGCACCTAGGTGTTCATGATAGATATATTTTTGTTAGGAATACCGAGCTATTCCATGCTTACATGATTAAGTGTGTAGGGATAATGTTCTTTAGCATTTATATTTTCAAAGGCAATGATTATTTGCTAGTATGTTTGTGTATTATTGTTTTGATGTCAAATTGATAGACTATTGCCTTAAATCACTCACTTCCAAAGATTCATACCACAAATGTATTACTTGATCAAGAACATGTTAGGTAGCATTTCACTTTAAAAATTCTGTTTTTATCATTTACCTAGTCGCCGACAAGTAGGAATTAAGCTTGGGTTGTTGATAGGTCTCCAACATATCTATAATTTATGATTGTTTCATACTATTATGTTATCACTTTTGTCTGCTTTATATGCCATTTTATATTGTTTTTATGGACTAACCTATTAAATTAGTGCCTAGTGCCAATTCCTGTTTTTTTTCATGTTTATGTTTTGCACAAAACCCATACGTACCGAAACAAACACGATGAAACTTTACGATGATTTTTTTCTGAAACATAAGAGACCCTAGAAGATTCGCAGTGAGTCCAAAAGACACATGAGGGGGGGCCCAGGTGGCATGCCCAGGGGGTTGGCCGGCCAAGCAGGCTTGTGGCCCCCCTGGTGCTCCTTTTTCCCTAATCTCTGGCCTATAAATTTCCATATATTCCAAAACCTTGGAACAAGACCCAAAGCAATTTTTCTGCGGCCGCAAGCCTTTGTTCTTCTGTGATCCCTTCTAGAGGCCTTCTTTGGTACTCTGTTGGAGGGAGAAACTGTTGGGGAGGTAATCTTCATCAACCTTTGTTCTTCCATGATGATGTGTCAGTAGTTCCTTCAGGACCTATGGGTCGATAGTAGTAGCTAGATGGCTCTCTCTCTCTCTATATATATATATATAAATCCGCTATAATCTTTTGTGGTGTGTTTGTTGGGATCCAATGAATTGTGGATTTATGATCAGAATTATCCATTGAACTATTTGAGTCTCTTGAGATTTATTTGCTGTGTATTTTTATAGTTTTGTATTTCTCTCCGATCTATCTATTTCTTCTGGCCAATTAGATAGATTTATCTTTAGTGGAAGAGGTGCTTTGTGTTAGGTTCAATCTTACTTTGTCTACATTATGTCATCTTGCTTAATGTGTTACTCTGTTTATCATGAACTAAATACTTTGAGATGCAAGCTGGATAGCGGGCTTGGGGTGGAGTAATAGTAGTAGATGACACAATTGGATTAGTGGTATAGTTTGTCACAGATGTAATGCCTATATATTGTTTATGCCTTGGATGATCATCATAACTACACGTAATTCTGTCAATTGCCCAACAGTAATTTGTTTACCCAGTGTTGCTATGCTCATGAAAGAGATGCCTCTAGTGAACCTATGACCCCAGGTCCATTCTCAATTATTACTAAGAATCATACAATTACCTTGTTTTTTTATTTCAATTTATTTTTATTTTTATTTGTTTGCCTACCACTATCAGATTAATTATTGCAACTGGCAAGAACAAAGGGAGTGATGACCCCCATTGCCTTTGTTGGATGCAAGCATTTGCTTTGGGTGTGTGGAGGTACCCACTGGCACAACGACCTGCTATACAAATGGTTTTTATCCCCTTTCCACGATGGAGTTTTAAACTACCGCCTTGCATGTGTGTGTGATAGGGTGGTCCTTTCCATACAACCCACAACCGTTGGGGATACGGAGTAGGAATGCATATGTTTTGCAGAACTAAACATATGTGATCCCACATCTATCCAAACGCGATTCGTCACACAACTGTTTGTGATATATCGAATATCCCAAATGCTACATCATTGCTTCTCGTGTGTGTTGGCATTACCATTGCACACGCTATTCTGTGGTGCAACGTTTGATGCGCACCCCATCACAAACAATTCATGATTTAAAAGCATGTATGATAAGGAGACTATCACACACATTCATTTCTCCTGAACCATATGCGATATATAATTAAGAAGATAAGTTAATCATCGTACGAGGGTCAAATAGGTTTACGAAACGTTGGACTGTCGTACCATTCTCGTACATGATAACTATCGCACACGCTATTCTGTGGTGCAACATTTATGACGCGTACGACATCAAAAACAATTCATGATTGTAAAGCGTGTACAATAAGGCGACTATCACAAACATTTAGTTTGGTCACACCATTTGTAATTTCATCTAACATCACACACACTTTACAAACGGCAACTGTGTGCATGGTCGCACACGTTTTCTCTCCATGAACCATGTCAGATTATGATGTATATCACACACATTGTGCTTTAAAGACCGTCTGCACCATAATGATCTGAAGAGCGGAGCACCACATTGGACAGTTGAGACATTAAAAGCCCACCCCCTCATGCGCTCTCGTCGCCCCTGAGACGGCAGAGCGCAACCACCCCACCACCCTATCTAGACCCCGTCCTCCTCCCTTCCCCGTCGCCGGTAGAGGCCACTGGTGGCGGACATTCCTTCCCCATGCGCTCGTAGGTGGAGTAGGGGATCCCTCCTGCCTGGTGGCGGTGGGGCTCAACGGCGGGGTTCCCGTGGGTCGCGAGCACCATTGACGTGGCGGTGTAGTCATTGGATGCGGGGCGGCGTGGTGTGCTGCTGGCCGGCAGAGCCTGCTCGACCAAGATCTGGGCCCTTTCAGGCCCCATCTGGGCTAGGGCGGGCCAGTGGTTTGGGGCGTGGCGGCGCAGCTCCCTGATGGTGGTGGTGATGCGTCTGTGGCTGTAGGTGGTGATGTCTCTGTCATCCAGCGTGCTACAACATGGTAGCAGGGACTGTGCAGATCCTTTGGGGTCCGACTGGGCCTATGGAGGCCTAGTAGGTCCCTGTCGGTACGTCCGGTCGGCTCCGCGCAGCAGTGGAGGTTGTCCCCTCCTATCGGCCGTGTTGCGGTTGGCCACGAGCTCGGTGTCTCCTGGTCCTCCCTCCAGGTCTCATTTTTGTGGCCTTAGTTAGACGGCGAGTTGGTGCGGTGACCATGGTGGCACAGGATGGTGGGCGACATGTTGGGCGGTGCACTTCTGATTGTCCGGGGTGGTGGTTGTTTCGGGGTGGGCGAAATCCCTCGCGGCTCGTCCACCACCGGCGCGGCTATGCCCGCGAGCGCCGCCGGACCTTCCTAAAGGCTGTGGGTGATACCCCTTCCCCCACTACCATCCGCACACTAGGGGAATGATAACCCACAAGTTTAGGGGATCACAATAGTTTTCGAGGGTAGAGTATTCAACCCAAATTTATAGATTCGACACAAGGGGAGCCAAAGAATATTTGAAGGTATTAGTAGCTGAGTTGTCAATTCAATCACACCTGGAGATTAATTATCTGCAGCAGAGTGATTAGTACCACAGTAATATGATAGTTTTGATGATAGCACTAGTAGCAACAGTAACGGTAACAGTGATAACAATGATATTGTAGCAGTAACGATAGTAGTAGTAGTAGTAACTTAATAGAAACAATATAAGATAAATTCGTAGGCATTGGATCGGTGACTCGTTGGATGATATTCATCATGAGACAGTTATAACCTAGGGGGACACGGCACTAGCTCCAGTTCATAAATATAATGTAAGCATGTATTCCGTAAATAGTCATACGTGCTTATGGAAAGAACTTGCATGGCATCTTTTGTCCTACCCTCCTGTGGCAGCAGGGTCCTATTGGAAACTATGGGATATTAAGGCCTCCTTTTAATAGATAACCGGAACAAAGCATTAACACACGGTGAATACATGAACTCCTCAGACTACGGTCATCATCGGGAGTGATCCCGACTGTTGTCACTCCGGGGTTGCCGGATCATAACACATAGTAGGTGACTATAACTTGCAAGATCAGATCTAGAACATGGACATAATGGTGATAACATAAACGGTCGAGATCTGAAATCATGGCACCCGGGCCCAAAGTGACAAGCATTAAGCATGGCAAAGTCATAGCAACATCAATCTTAGAACATAGTGGATACTAGGGATTAGGCCCTAACAAAACTAACTCGATTACATGACGAATCTCATCCAACTCCCCACCGACCAGCGAGCCTATGAAGGAATTACTCACTCCCGGTGGGGAGCATCATGGAATTGGCGATGGAGATGTGTTGGTGATGACGAACATCGAAGACCCCCCTCTCCGGAGCCCCAAACGGACTCCAGATCTGGCTACTCGATGAAGAATAGGAGACAATGGCGGCTCCGCCTCGTGAAACGTGATAATTCTTTCTCTCTGATTTTTTCTGGAATAATGTGATTTTATAGCGTCGGTTTCAGGGTCAGCGGGGCCACAAGGTGGGGAGCACCCACCAGGGCGCGCCTGGGGGGCAGGCGCACCCTAGTGGGTGCTACCCACCTAGGTGCCCCCCTCAGGTATCTCTTGGCTCCAGAAATTCTCTTTATTGATATAAAAAATCCTCGCAAAGTTTCGTTCCGTTCCGACAACTTTTATTTCTGCACAAAACAACACCATGGTAGTTCTACTGAAAACAACGTCAGTCCGGGGTTAGTTTCATTCAAATCATGCAAATTAGAGTCCAAAACAAGAGGAAAAGTGTTAGGAAAAGTAGATATGTTGGAGACGTATTAGGGAAACCCTAGGACTTGCCCAGACAACAACGGTGTCATTGTCGCATTCCTTCCTGAAGGTGTTGCTTTGCATGCGAGGCTTCAGAGTACTAGGAGTGCGGTGGAACTTCTCTGGAGGGTGCAACGGGTGTCGGCCATCATCGCTTAGTTGAGTTGTTAGTGCCGACATTTGTTTCTCTTTCTTTATATTGTTTTTTCTTTTGGGATTGTTTGTGCCGCAGTCCCAGCGAGCTGATTGTGTCAAATGGTTGCTTTATAATATAAAGCGTGGGGGAAAACCTTTATCATCAATGACATGCATAGTGTAATGTCTCCCTAATTTAATCGCTGCAATTTAAAATTATATAGAATTTGATTTTGAATTTGAAAGTAGGCAATAACTTTATTCATATCCATCAAGTTCAAGAACCAATGCACTATTCGATTGACAGGTACATATGTTCAAGAATTACATCAAAAAGAATTACATAAGCACCAAATAAAGAATGATGAACCGGGGTTGTATACTTGTATTAAAGATGGTAAGAAAGAGGCAAAAGACATTATGGTTGCCTAACAAGGTGAAGCGGAACGCCCATATTGTGCCCTCCTCCATGCCAAATGCACGCACGACTCTAGTCCAACCCCTTGTGATGGCCGACCAACCATCCTTCACTATCTTCATGAGAACTTCTAGATAGTCATTGCTACTTCTTGAGCTTGCGTTGGTTTTTCCCTTGAAGAGGAAAGGGTGATGCAAAAAAAGTAGAGATACGTATTTCCCTCAGTTAAGAACCAAGGTATCAATCTCGCGGGAGGAACACACATGTCCCCAATGATCGCACATACACAAACAAACAAATACTTGCACCCAACGCGAAAAGGGGTTGTCAATCCCTTCACGGTCACTTGCAAGGATGAAATCTGATTGAGATAGATAAAAAAGATAAGTAAAAGTGCAAAATAACATAAAAGTAAATAAATTGCAGCAAGGTGTCTTTGGGTTTTTGATTTTGTAGATCTGAAAATAATATGATAAAAGATAGACCCGGGGCCCATAGTTTTCACTAGAGGCTTCTCTCTTGAAAGAAAGCATATGATGGGTAAACAAATTACTGTTGAGAAATTGATAGAAAAGCAAATAATTATGTATATATCCACGGAAATGATCATGTATATAGGCATCACGTCCAAGACATGTAGACCGACTCCTGCTTGCATCTACTATTATTACTCCACACATCGACCGCTATCCAGCATGCATCTAGTGTATTAAGTTAACAAGAACGGAGTAACACCTTAAGCAAGATGACATGATATAGAGGGTTAAATCTGATCAATATGAATATACCACATTTTCATCCTTAATGGCAACAATACAATACATGTCATGTCGCCTTCTGTCACTCAGATTGAGCACCGCAAGATTGAACCCATCACAAAGCACCTTTTCCATTGCGAGAAAAATTAATCTAGTTGTGCAAACCAAATCAATAGATTAGAGAGAAATACTAAGCTATATAAATCATGCATAAAACAGTTTAGAGAAGATTCAAATAATATTCATAGATAACCTGAACATAAACCCACAATTCATCTAATCTCAACAAACACCGCAAAAGAAGACTGCATCAAATAGAACTCCAAGAACATCGAGGAGAACATTGTATTGAAGATCAAAGAGAGCAAAGAAGCCATCAAGCTACAAGCTATGGACCCGTAGGTCTGTGGTAAACTACTCACACATCATCGGAGGGGCAGCATGGTTGATGTAGATGCCCTCCGTGATTGAATCCCCCTCTGACGGAGTGCCGGAAAAGGCCCCTAGATGGGATCTCACGAGAACAAAAGCTCGCGGTGGCGGAGAAGTATTTTTGGTGTGCCTGATGACCCACAAGTGTAGGTGGTCTATCGTAGTCCTTTCGATGAGTAAGAGTGTCGAACCCAACGAGGAGCAAAAGGAAATGACAAGCGGTTTTCAGTAAGGTATTCTCTGCAAGCACTGAAATTATCGGTAACAGATAGTTTTGTGAGAAGGTAATTCGTAACGGGTAACAAGTAACAAAAGTAAATAAGGTGCAGCAAGGTGGCCCAATCCTTTTTATAGCAAAGGTCAAGCCTGAACAAGTTCTTATATAGAGAAAAGCGCTCCTGAGGACACATGGGAATTATCGTCAAGCTAGTTTTCATCACGCTCATATGATCCGCGTTCGTTACTTTGATAATTTGATATGTGGGTGGACCGATGCTTGGGTACTGCCCTTTCTTGGACAAGCATCCCACTTATGATTAACCCCTATTGCAAGCATCCGCAACTACAAAAGAAGTATTAAGGTAAACCTAACCACAACATGAAACATATGGATCCAAATCAGCCCCTTGTGAAGCAACGCATAAACTAGGGTTTAAGCTTCTATCACTCTAGCAACCCATCATCTACTTATTACTTCCCAATTCCTTCCTCTAGGCCCAAAAAATGGTGAGGTGTCATGTAGTCGACACTTACATAACACCACTAGAGGAAAGACAACATACATCTCATCAAAATATCGAACGAATATCAAATTCACATGACTACTTATAGCAAGACTTCTCCCATGTCCTGAGGGACAAACGTAACTACTCACAAATCATATTCATGCTCATAACCAAAGGGATATTAATATGCATTAAGGATCTGAACATATGATCTTCCACCGAATAAACCAACTAGCATCAACTACAAGGAGTAATCAACACTACTAGTGACCCACAAGTACCAATCTAAGGTTTTGAGACAAAGATTGGTTACAAGAGATGAACTAGGGTATGAGAGGAGATGGTGCTGGTTAAGATGTTGATGGAGATTGACCCTCTGCCGATGAGAGGATCGATGGTGATGACAATGGTGATGATTTCCCCCTCCCGGAGGGATGTTTCCCCGGCAGAACAGCTCCACCGGAGCCCTAGATTGGTTCCGCCAAGGTTCCGCCTCGTGGCGGTGGTGTTTTGTCCCGAAAGCTTGCTTATGATTTTTTCCAGGGTAAAAGACTTCATATAGCAGAAGATGGTCACCGGAGGGCTGCCAGGGGGCCCACGAGGCAGGGGGCGCGCCCAGGGGGGTAGGGCGCGCCGCCACCCTCGTGGACAAGGTGTGGGCCCCCTCTGGTACTTTCTTCGGCCATTATTTTTTATTAATTCCAAAAATGACTTTCGTGGAGTTTCAGGACTTTTGGAGTTGTGAATAATAGGTCTCTAATATTTGCTCCTTTTCCAGCCCAGAATTCCAGCTACCGGCATTCTTCCTCTTCATGTAAACCTTGTAAAATAAGAGAGAATATGCATAAGTATTGTGACATAACGTGTAATAACAGCCCATAATGCAATAAATATCGATATAAAAGCATGATGCAAAATGGACGGATCAACTCCCCCAAGCTTAGACCACGCTTGTCCTCAAGTGGAAGCCGAAATTGAAAAATATGTCCACATGTTTAGAGATAGAGGTGTCGATAAAATAAAATACGAACATGAGGGCATCATGATCATTCTTATAACAGCAACACACACACAAACATATTTTATTCACAATGTAATTTTTTATGATATTGTGAATAGATTGTGAATAGATTGTTACTTCAATGACATTTCTGATTCACACATGGATTGTTACTTTATCATATTTTGTCATATAATTTCTTATGATAAAGTAACAATCTATTCACAATGTCAAGTATGAATCAGAAACTTCATTGAGAACCAACAAACTATGATCTCGGTCATTGAAGCAATTGCAATTTATCATACCATCGGAAAGAGTCAATATAAGAGCTTTTCAGCAAGTCCACATACTCAACTATCATTTAGTATTTCACAATTGCTAACACTCACGCAATACTTATGGGTATGGAGTTTCAATTGGACACAGAGAAAGATAGGGGCTTATAGTGTTGCCTCCCAACCTTTTACCTCAAGGGTAATGTCAACAATAATAGTTCATGCTAACTTATATCCAGTTGGATATGTATATCAGGATCTTTCCAACATGAGATGCTTGCCACAGGATAAAATGTAAAAAGGAATGGTGAAGATCACCATGACTCTTGCATAATATATAAGACAAGAATAAAATATAGTCCCTTCGCAGAGGGAAGCAGAGGTTGTCATGTGCTTTTATGGTTGGATGCACGAAATCTTAATGCAAAAGAACATCACTTTATATTGCCACTTGTGATATGGACCTTTATTATGCAGTCCATCATTTTTATTGCTCCCATATCACAAGATCATATAAAGCTTATTTTCTCCACACTAATAAGTCATACATATTTAGAGAGCAATTTTTATTGCATGCAACATGACAACTTACTTGAAGGATCTTACTCAATCCATAGGTAGATATGGTGGACTCTCATGGCAAAACTGGGTTTAAGGATATTTGGAAGCACAAGTAGTATCTCTACTTGGTGCAAGGAATTTGGCTAGCATGAGAGGGAAAGGCAAGCTCAACATGTTGGATGATCCATGACAATATACTTTATTTCAGATATAAGAAAACATAACCCATTATGTTGTCTTCCTTGTCCAACATCAACTCTTTAGCATGTCATATTTTAATGAGTGCTCACAATCATAAAAGATGTCCAAGATAGTATATTTATATGTGAAAACCTCTCTTTCTTTATTACTTCCTATTAATTGCAACAATGACCAAAACTATGTTTGCCAACTCTCAACAACTTTTATTCATCATACTCTTTATGTGAAGTCATTACTCTCCATAAGATCAATATGATCTCTTTTAGTTCTTTTTATTCTTTTATTCCCTCAAGATCATAGCAGGATAGCAAATCCCTTGACTCAACACTAATCTTTATTATATATAGCTCACGGACTCGATTACATAGAGGGATCATAAGGCAAACTTCAAAACTAAATCATACCAAAACTTTATTCTACTAGATCAAGATACTACTAAAAGGATCGAACTAAGTAAAACGGTAAAGATAGAAGTGTGATGGTGATACGATACTGGGGCACCTGCCCCAAGCTTGGCAGTTGCCAAGGGGAGTGCCCATACCCATGTGATTATGTCTCCTACTTCGGAGGTGATGAAGGTGGTGGTGATGGTGGATAGTCGCACATCGAGTGTAGGAGTTCCTCCAGTTTGCGGATAATGCCCTTGAGTGCGGTGATATGATCCTTCAACAAAATATTTTCACGTGCGAGAGACTTGTTTTGTATGTGAGCTAAGTCAATCATCTTGAAAGCTTCAATCTCAGGTTGGGTAAGAGGATTTTGGTGAGGTTGAAGGATGTCTTCTTCTTTTGCCGCCGGAGCTTGATACTCCATGACCTTCTTGATCCCATCATCCTTGTTGATCTCCCCGAGTTCTTCTCTCTTTAGCTCTATCTTCATCAGCCAAGCATAGTTGCCTTTATTGTTGGAGGAAGGTGACGACATGATGCCTGACCTTGACAAATCTGACAAAAAACAACTCGAAAGTAAGACAGAGGATATTTGCGTGATACAATGGTCAAAACCTTCGGGAGATTATATAATGAATTTTTATGGACCAAAAGAAGTATCATGCAAGAAAACAGAGTCCGGAGAGCACACGATGTGCCCACGAGGCAGGGGGCGCGCCTAGGGGGTAGGGCGCGCCCTCCACCCTCATGGACGCCTCGTGTCCTTCCCGGACTACTTCTTATTTTCCTATTTTCATGAATATTCCAAAACGGAGAAAAATTGGTATTAGAACTTTTTTGGAGTCTGTTTACTTACCGTACTACATACCTATTCCTTTTCGGAGTCTGAAACAGACTGGAAAGTGTCCCTTATGTATTTCTCTGGGGATACGGTATCAATAACATTAGTTTCAACATTTGTTGGGTAACTTGAGATGCAATTTTTGATTCTTTGACCGTTCACCACCCTCGGACTTGTGCCTTCGAAGTTGTTGATTTTTATGGCACCGGAACGATAGACCTCCTCGATAACGTAAGGGCCTTCCCATTTACAGAGAAGTTTTCCTGCAAAAAGTCTTAAATGAGAGTTGTATAACAAAACATAGTCACCTACATTAAACTCACGCTTTTTTATCCTTTTGTCATGCCATCTCTTAACCTTTTCTTTAAACAGTTTGGCATTCTCATAGGCCTGGGTTCTCCATTCATCAACTGAGCTAATGTCAAATAGCCTCTTCTCACCGGCAAGTTTGAAATTATAATTGAGCTCTTTAATGGCCCAATATGCCTTATGTTCTAGTTCGAGAGGTAAGCGACATGCTTTTCCATAAACCATTTTATATGGAGACATACCCATATGATTTTTATATGCACCCATAATGCATCATCAAGTTTCTTGGACCAATTCTTTCTAGACCTTTTAACAGTCTTTTGCAAAATTAATTTAAGCTCTCTGTTAATCAGCTCTACTTGGCCACTAGACTGTGGGTGATATGGAGATGCAATTCTATGATTAACATCATACTTAGCAAGCATTTTACAGAAAGCACCATAAATAAAATGTGAACCACCATCAGTCATTAGGTATCTAGGGACTGCAAACCTCGGAAAAATAACTTCTTTAAGCATCTTAATAGAGGTGTTATGATCAGCACTACTAGTTGGAATAGCTTCTACCCACTTAGTAACGTAATCAAGAGCAACTAAAATATGTGTATACCCATTAGAGGAAGGAAACAGTCCCATATAATCAAAGCCCCAAACATCAAATGGTTCAATAACAAGAGAATAATTCATAGGTATTTCTTGGCGTCTACTAATATTACCAATTCTTTGACATTCATCACAAGACAAGACAAACTTACGGGCATCTTTGAAGAGAGTAGGCCAATAAAAACCGGATTGCAATACCTTATGTGTAGTTCTATCTCCAGCGTAGTGTCCTCCATATGCCTCGGAGTGACACTTGCGTAGGATCTATTCCTGTTCATGCTTAGGTACACAACGTCTAATAACAGCATCTACTCGTTCTTTATAAAGGTGTGGGTCATCTCAGAAGTAATGTCATAAATCATAGAAAAACTTTTTCTTTTGCTGGTATGTGAAACTAGGTGGTATTAATTTAGCAATAATGTAATTAGCATAATAAGCATACCATGGAGTAGTACGAGAAGCATTTATGACATCTAATTGTTCATCAGGAAAGCTATCATCAATAGGTAGTGGGTCATCAAGAACATTCTCTAACCTAGACAAGTTGTCCGCAACGGGGTTCTCAGCTCCCTTTCTATCAATAATTTGCAAATCAAATTCTTGTAGTAGGAGAACCCATTTAATAAGTCTAGGTTTAGCATCTTTCTTTTCATAAGATATTTAATAGAAGCATGATCAGTGTGAACAGTTACTTTAGAATGGACAATATAAGGTCTGAACTTATCAGAAGCAAATACTACTGCTAAAAATTCTTTTTCAGTGGTAGCATAATTTCTCTGGGCACTGTCTAGAGTTTTACTAGCATATTGAATAACATTTAGTTTCTTATCAACTCTTTGTCCTAGAACAACACCTACAGCATAATCACTAGCATAACACATAATGTCAAAGTGTAAATTCCAATCAGGTGGCTGAACAATAGGTGCAGAAATCAAAGCTTTCTTAAGTATTTCAAATGCTTCTACACAATCATCATCGAAGTCAAAAGGAATATCTTTTTGTAAGAGATTAGTTAGAGGCCTAGAAATTTTAGAGAAGTCCTTAATGAACCTCCCATAAAAACTGGCATGACAAAGGAAACTTCTTATACCTTTAATGTCCTTGGGACACGACATCTTTTCAATAGAATCAACTTTAGCTTTATCAACTTCAAAACCTCTTTCAGAAATTTTATGCCCCAAGACAATACCTTCATTAACCATAAAGTGTCACTTATCCCAATTCAAGACGAGATTAGTATCTTCACATCTCTATAAAACTCGATCAAGGTTGCTCAAGCAATCATCAAAATAAGATCCATAAACGAAGAAATCATCCATGAAAACCTCAACAATCTTTTCACAAAAGTCAGAGAATATATCCATCATGCATCTTTGAAAGGTAGCAGGTGCATTACATAAACCAAAAGGCATACGTCTATAAGCAAAAGTACCGAAAGGGCAAGTAAAAGTGGTGTTTTCTTGATCCTCTGCTGACACAGGTATTTGAGAGAAACCAGAGTAACCATCTAGAAAGCAAAAAATGTATATGTTTGGATAATCTTTCTAGCATTTGGACAATAAAAGGCAAAGGGTAATGATCCTTATTAGTAGCTTTATTTAATTTGAGGAAATCAATTACCATCCTATAACCTGTAACAATTCTTTGTGGGATTAATTCATCTTTATCACTAGGAACGACAGTAATACCTCCCTTCTTAGGGACACAATGGACAAGACTTACCCACTGACTATCAGCAACATGCTAAATTATACCTGCATCTAGGAGCTTTAGTATTTCCTTTCTTACCACTTCTTTCATCTTAGGATTTAACCATCGTTGGTGATCAATAACTGGTTTGGCGTCTTTCTCCAATTTTATTTTGTGTTGGCATAGAGTGGGGCTAATGCCCTTAAGATCATCAAGAGTATATCCAATAGCAGCACGATGCTTCTTCAGAGTTTTCAATAATCTCTCCTCTTCTTGCTCTGAAAGGTTAGCATTAATAATAACAGGATATATCTTCTTTTCATCAAGATAAGCATATTTAAGAGTATCAGGTAATAGTTTAAGCTCAAACCCGGATCACCCTTGGGTGGAGGAGGATCCCCTAGGATTTCAACATGCAATTTTTGTTTCAAAATAGGTACCTATATAAAGAATACTTCATCTATCTCCCTTCTTTCATTCATAAACATATCATTTTCATGTCCTAGAAAATATTGTTCTAAAGGATCATTAGGAGGCACGGCAATAGAAGCAAGACCAATAATTTCATCCTTACTAGGCAATTCTTTATCATGGGGTTGTCTGCGAAATTTAGCAAAATTAAACTCATGAGACATATCCCCCAAACCAATAGTAACAACATCCTTTTCGAAATCTATCCAAGCATTAACAGTATTCAAGAAGGGTCTACCAAATATAATGGGACAAAAGCTATCTTGTGGGGAACCAAGAAGAAGAAAATCAGCAGGGTATTTAACTTTCCCACACAAGACCTCAACATCTCTAACAATCCCAACAGGTGAAATAATATCTCTATTGGCAAGCTTAATTGTAACATCAATTTCTTCTATCTCAGCAGGTGCAATATCATGCATAATTTCTTTATATAAGGAATGAGCTATTGCACTAGCACTAGCACCCATATCACATGAGCCATGATAACAATGATCTCTTATTTTAACAGAAATAATAGGCATGCCTACAACAGGTCTATGTTTATTCTTAGTATCGGGTCTAGCAATTCTAGCAGCTTCATCACAGAAGGAAATAACATGCCCATCAATATTATCAGCCAAGAGATCTTTAACCATAGCAATACTAGGTTCAACTTTAATTTGCTCAGGTGGTGTAGGTGTTCTAGTATTACTCTTACGAACCATAGTTGAAGCGTTAGCATGATAATTTATCCTAACAAGGAAATGTGGTTTCTCAACATAAGTAGTAGGAACAATAGGATCATTATAAGTGACAGTCTTTTCTTCAACTTTAATAGGTGCAACTACTTTTACTTCAGTGGGGGGATTATATTTAAACCACTTCTCCTTAGGGAGGTCAACATGAGTAGAAAATGATCCACAGAAAGAAGCTACTATCTCAACATGAGTAGAAAATGAGTAGAAAATGATCCACAGAAAGAAGCTACTATCTCAACATGAGTAGAAAATGATCCACTTCTCCTTAGGGAGGTCAACATGAGTAGAAAATGATCCACAGAAAGAAGCTACTATCTCAGATTCAAGTCCATATTTGGAGCTAAATTCACGAAAAGCATCGGTATCCATAAAAGATTTAACACAATCAAACTTAGGTGTCATACCTGACTCCTTACCTTTGTCTAGATCCCAATCTTCAGAGTTACGTTTAATTATTTCCAATAAATCCTATTTGAATTCTATAGTCTTCATCATAAAAGAACCAGTACAAGAAGTATCGAGCATGGAGCAATTGTTGAGAGAAAGCCGAGCATAATTTTTTGAATAATCATTTCTCTTGAGAGCTCATGATTGGGGCATGAATATAACATTGACTTAAGCCTCCCCCAAGATTGAGCAATGCTTTCTCCTTCGCGAGGCCAAAAATTATATATATAATTACGATCACAATGAACAAGATGCATAGGATAAAACTTCTGATGAAATTCCAATTTCAACCGATTGTAGTTCCATGATCCCATATCATCACATAGCCTATGCCATGTCAATGCCTCTCCCTTCAAAGATAAAGGGAAGACCTTCTTCTTGTTAATATCGTCGGGCATACCTTTAAACTTAAATAATCCACAAACTTCATCCACATAGATTAGGTGTAAATCGGGATGCAATGTTCCATCTCCTGTAAAGGGATTAGCTAGCAGTTTCTCTATCATACCCAAAGGAATTTTAAAGTAAACATTTTTAGTAGGTTCAGTAGGTTGAGGAGCAACTCTTTTCTCTACTGGTCGGGGTGAAGATACCCCAAACAAGCCCCTCAAAGGATTATGTTCCATAGTAACAAGTGACAGTAAATTTCAGCACACTATATAAATTTTTCCTTACCAATTTCCACTTACCAAAGGCGCTTCACTCTCCGGTAAAGGCGCTAGAAAATAGTCTTGATGACCCACAAGTGTAGGGGATCTATCGTAGTCCTTTTGATAAGTAAGAGTTTCGAACCCAACGAGGAGCAGAAGGAAATGACAAGCGGTTTCAGTAAGGTATTCTCTGCAAGCACTGAAATTATCAGTAACAGATAGTTTTGTGATAAGGTAATTTGTAACAGGTAACAAGTAACAAAAGTAAATAAGGTGCAGCAAGGTGGCCCAATCCGTTTTATAGCAAAGGACAAGCCTAAATGAGTTCTTATATGGAGAAAAGCGTTCCCGAGGACACATGGGAATTATCGTCAAGCTAGTTTTCATCACGCTCATATGATTCGCGTTCGTTACTTTGATAATTTGATATGTGGGACTTATAGCAAGACTTCTCCCGTGTCCTCAGGAACAAACGTAACTACTCACAAATCATATTCATGCTCATAATCAGAGGGGTATTGATATGCATTAAGGATCTGAACATATGATCTTCCACCGAATAAACCAACTAGCATCAACTACAAGGAGTAATCAACACTACTAGTGACCCACAGGTACCAATCTGAGGTTTTGAGACAAAGGTGGGATACAAGAGATGAACTAGGGTTTTAGAGGAGATGGTGCTGGTGAAGATGTTGATGGAGATTGACCCCCTCTCGATGAGAGGATCAATGGTGATGACGATGGTTATGATTTCCCCCTCCCGGAGGGATGTTTCCCCGGCAGAACAGCTCCGCCGGAGCCCTAGATTGGTTCCGCCAAGGTTCCGCCTTGTGGCGGCGGTGTTTCATCCTGAAAGCTTGCTTATGATATTTTCCAGGGTAAAAGACTTCATATAGCAGAAGATGGTCACTGGAGGGCTGCCAAGGGGCCCACGAGGTAGGCGGGCGCGCCCAGGGGGATAGGGCGAGCCCCCACCCTCGTGGACAGGGTGTGGGCCCCCTCTGGTACTTTCTTTGCCCAGTATTTTTTATTAATTTCAAAAATGACTTTTGTGGAGTTTCAGGACTTTTGGAGTTGTGCAGAATAGGTCTCTAATATTTGCTCCTTTTCCAGCCCAGAATTCTAGCTGCCGGCATTATCCCTCTTCATGTAAACCTTGTAAAATAAGAGAGAATATGCATAAGTATTGTGACATAACGTGTAATAACAGCCCATAATGCAATAAATATCAATGTAAGAACATGATGCAAAATGGACGTATCAACTCCCCCAAGTTTAGACCTTGCTTATCCTCAAGCGGAAGCCGAAATCGAAAAATATGTCCACATGTTTAGAGATAGAGGTGTCGATAAAATAAAATACATATATGATGGCATCATGATCATTCTTATAACGACAACATATATATATATTTTGTCATATAATTTCTTATGATAAAGTAACAATCTATTCACAATGTCAAGTATGAATGAGAAACTTCATTGAGAACCAACAAACTATGATCTCGGTCATTGAAGCAATTGCAGTTTATCATAACATCAGAAAGAGTCAATATAAGAGCTTTTCAGCAAGTCCACATACTCAACTATCATTTAGTATTCCACAATTGCTAACACTCACACAATACTTATGGGCATGGAGTTTCAATCAGACACAGAGAGCGATAGGGGCTTATAGTGTTGCCTCCCAACCTTTTACCTCAGGGGTAATGTCAACAATAATAGTTCATGCTAAATTATATCCAATTGGATATATATATCAGGATGTTTCCAACACGAGGTGCTTGCCAAAGGATAAAATGTAAAAAGGAAAGGTGAAGATCACCATGATTCTTGCATAACGTATAAGACAAGAAAAAAAGATAGGCCCTTTGCAGAGGGAAGCAGAGGTTGTCATGTGCTTTTATGGTTGGATGCACGAAATCTTAATGCAAAAGAACATCACTTCATATTGCTACTTGTGATATGGACCTTTATTATGCAGTCCGTCGCTTTTATTGCTCCCATATCACAAGATTGTATGAAGCTTATTTTCTCCACACTAATAAGTCATACATATTTAGAGAGCAATTTTTATTGCATGCAACATGACAACTTACTTGAAGGATCTTACTCAATCCATAGGTAGATATGGTGGACTCTCATGGCAAAACTGGGTTTAAGGATATTTGGAAGCACAAGAAGTATCTCTATTTGGTGCAAGGAATTTGGCTGGCATGAGAGGGAAAGGCAAGCTCAATATGTTGGATAGTCCATGACAAAATACTTTATTTCAGATATAAGAAAACATAACCCATTACATTGTCTTCCTTGTCCAACATCAACTCTTTAGCATGTCATACTTTAACGAGTGCTCACAATCATAAAAGATGTCCTTGATAGTATATTTATATGTAAAAATCTCTCTTTATTTATTAATTCCTATTAATTGCAACGATGACCAAAACTATGTTTGCCAACTCTCAACAACTTTTATTCATCATACTCTTTATGCGAAGTCATTACCCTCCATAAGATCAATATGATCTCTTTTATTTCTTTTTATTATTTTATTCCCTCCAGATCATAGCAGGATAGAAAGCCCTTGACTCAACACTAATCTTTACTATATATATAGCTCACGGACTCGATTACATAGAGGGATCATAAGGCAAAACTTCAAAACTAAACCATACCAAAACTTTATTCTGCTAGATCAAAATATTACTAAAAGGATTGAACTAAGTAAAATGGTAAAGATAGGAGTGTGATGGTGATACCATACCGAGGCACCTCCCAAAGCTTGGCAATTGCCAAGGGAAGTGCCCATACCCATGTGATTATGTCTCCATCTTCGGAGGTGATGAAGGTGGTGGTGATGATGGATAGTCGCACATCGAGCATACGAGTTCCTCCAGTTTGCGGATAATGCCCTTGAGTTCGGTGATATGATCCTTCAACAAAATATTTTCACATGTGAGATACTTGTTTTGTATGCGAGCTAATTCAATCATCTTGAAAGCTTCAATCTCAGTTGGGGTAAGAAGATTTTGGTGAGGTTGAAGGATGTCTTCTTCTTCTGCCGCAGGAGCTTGATCCTCCATGACCTTCTTGATCCCATCATCCTTGTTGATCTCCCTGGATTCTTATTTCTTCAACTCTATGTTCATTAGCCAAGCATCGTTGCCTTTGTTTTTGGAGGAAGGTGACGACATGATGCCTGGCCTTGACAAATCTAACAGAAAACAACTCGAAACAAAGACAGAGGATATTTGCGTGATACGGTGGTCAAAACCTTTGGGAGATTATATAATGAATGTTTACTGACCAAAAGAAGTATCGTGCAAGAAAATGGAGTCCGGAGAGCACACGAGGTGCCCACGAGGGGGCGCGCACTCCACCCTCGTGGACGCCTCGTGTCCTTCCCGGACTACTTGTTATTTTCCTATTTTCTTAAATATTCCAAAACGGAGAAAAATTGCTATTAGAACTATTTTGGAGTCGGTTTACTTACCGTACCACATACCTATTCATTTTTGGAGTCTAAAACATTCTGGAAATTGTCCCTTATGTATTCCTTCAGAGTTATGGTTTCAATAACATTAGTTTCAACATTTATTGGGTTACCTGAGATGTAATGTTTCATTCTTTGACCGTTCACCACCCTCGGACTTGTGCCTTCGAAGTTGTTGATTTTTATGGCACCGGAACGATAGACCTCCTCGATAATGTAAGGGCCTTCCCATTTAGAGAGAAGTTTTCTTGCAAAAATCCTTAAATGAGAGTTAAATAACAAAACATAGTCACCTACATTAAACTCACGCTTTTGTATCCTTTTGTCATGCCATCTCTTAACCTTTTCTTTAAACAGTTTGGCATTCTCATAGGTCTGGGTTCTCCATTCATCAAGTGAGCTAATGTCAAACAACCTCTTCTCACCGGCAAGTTTGAAATCATAATTGAGCTCTTTAATGGCCCAATATGCCTTATGTTCTAGTTCGAGAGGTAAGTGACATGGTTTTCCATAAACCATTTTATATGGAGACATACCTATAGGATTTTTATATGCAGTTCTATAAGCCCATAATGCATCATCAAGTTTCTTGGACCAATTCTTTCTAGACTATAACATCCCAAATTTCCCATTTGGAATATTTTACAATTATAGCTAAGCATCTATGCATATTGTTTGAATCGAGTGGCATTTGAAATATTTCAGAGGCTTCTTAAGTTTGTTTGAATTTGGATTCAAATTGGCAGTAGAATTTATTTCAAAACAATGCCTGACAAATACTTGAGCAAATGTATGAGAGGAGTAAACATGACACTCCAAAAATGTCAGAAGAAAATTATTGCCAAAAAGTTTGAATTCAAATTTGAATTTTATTTGGGTTTTCCAGAAAGTGTTGCCCCTGGAAAAATGTCCACGTTGTAGGATTAATTCCCATGAGAATTTTGATATATATATATATATGTACTATATAAAAATAATATATATTTTTCTATATTTTTTCTTATCACTAATTCAAAAAAAAAGGAAACCCCCAGGCGCCAGCCAGGCTAACCGTCCCAGCCAGCGCCGAGCGCAGCCCACCAGCAGGCCTGGCGCAGCCCACCAGCGCCAAGCCGGCCTACCCCAGTGCAACGTGCCTTATTCCTCTCCGCCTCGGTCGCCCGCTCACCTCCTCCCCCCTCTCTCTCACCGACGCGCCGGCCCCAACCCTTCTCCTCCCCCCTCATGCACGCAAAGCCGCCCGGAGAATGCCCGACGCCGCCGTGGTTCCGATCCTCTCGGGATCATGATCACGAGACGCCCCTTGCCCAAGTTGATGCCCTATATAAACCCCTCAGCCTCCTGTTCCGCCCCCCAAAAACCCTGGCTAAACTCCCACCATAGCCCATGCTCACCCCGAACCAATCTCACTGCTGCCGCCGCCATTCACCGTCGCCACCACCACCGGTGAGTCACCCCCTACCCTTCCCTACTATTCCACCCGAACCCCCTCAACCCCACGCACCTCCCTGACATCCTCTCATCGCCCAGGAAGCACTGGAGCCATCGCCCCTGAGTTTGATCGCCGCTTGCCGGAGCTGCAGCTCACCAGGGAGCCGTCGCCTTTGCCTCGATCGCCACCGTCGCCCCCGAGCTCCACCGAGACCACCCCGACGCCGCCCTCGAGTCGCTGCACCTTCCCGACCACTCCACCTTCCTCCTCGATCACCGGAGCCGCTGCATCGCCATCACCTGAGTTGCCGTCGGTGTCTCCGTCCATCACCGCCATCCGCTGTAAGCTTGAGCTCCCCTCCATCGTTGGATCTCGCATGTACGGTTTAGATTATATCTACGAATGGTTAGGTTTATTTTAAGCAGACCAGTTTTAGTTATAGTTTTTTTAGTTGGTTTAGTTACTGTTTTTTTTAGATCAGCCGATTGGTTTATTTCTGTTAGCCCGTAGAAGTATTAGTTTATTTAACGCCTAGGCGCTGTTTAGTTTGGCGCGCACACTGTTTCGGCCCAGTAACACTAGTTTTCTTTTTTTTTTGTTTTATTTTCAGTTTCTGGTTTTCAGCAGAATAGTTCTGTTTTTGTTTTTGCATTTTCTTTTAGTTGGTCTAGTTTTTTTAGTTGATTCTTTTTTTGTTAGTCTGCAAATTTCTTGTAGTTTCTGTAGAAAATATCTTTAGCCATGTTTAGATTAATAAAAATAGTTTTATGGTAGTTTTAGTCAGATTAGTTTTTCTGCCATAATTTGAGTTAAGATGATTGTTTTTTAATGATTCTTTTTGCTACTGCTTAGTTTAGTCTATGCCTAGCAGTAGGAACTTGTTTGGGTATTTTAGATTTAATTAAAAAAATTAGTTTTAGCCGAAATCAAGCTTTTCTAGTTTTTTTAGCTAGCTACTGTTTTCCTACTGTTCTAGTTAGTAAATTATTTTATTTTTGTTATGTTATAGTTTATTTTAGATTATTTTCTGTAGCTACAGAGAATGAACTTTTATTTACAGTATAATAAAATTTCTATTTTATTTTCTTTGCTAGTATTGTTTTAGGCATAATAGGAGTTCTATAATAGCTTTTAATATAATTCTTTTAGCCTCTAGTTTCTATGCTGTTTTCCTTTCTGTTAGTTAGCAAAACCCATGTTTAGGTTCTGTTAAGAAAAGTTTTAGTAGTTTAAAACTATTTCTTAGTTGTTGCTTGATGTGGTGAAAACCATGATTTGGTTTCTCCGAGTTTTTCTTTGGTTTTGGTTTGAGTGCTTGGGTGTTGTACTTCAACTTGCTGTTATGTTATATTGTGCTATACTTATTTGTGCTATTGTTTGACTCGGTAGAATTCCCGGTGTGCGAAGCCTGCTATTACATTTCGCTAGCTTTCAAAGACCGTCAACCAGGCAAGTCATATGATCATGTTTTTACAATACCTATGATTTTATTGCATTAGAATTATACCTCCCCACCATGCATGAAGTAGGAGAATTTTGTTAAGTTATGTTCTTGAGTAGTATCATGAGGTAGGATGAACCCTTCTCCACCGATGTCCGGGACGATGTAGTTGATTCATATGCTTTAGTATATGGGGTTGGTTGAATGATTCATAAGGGAGATGCGAGAGTCAAGATGATGATAACACCATGACTTCAAGCTCAAGATGGACTTCAAAATTCACTACTGGGTGGAGGACGGTTGACGGGCACCCTGGAGAAACCAGCGGATGGCCGGGATGCATGGAGAAGCGCCATGACATCTTGCGGAAAGCTTCACCCAGCCACGAAGAGACAGATGGAAACCCCATTGACCGGAAGCTTACCTGTGCAGCCGCAAGCCATTATGGGCTCTGGCTTGGTCGACCCTAGGCGTGACTCTAGCCGGACGGTGCTACAAGATGTAGAAGAATGGTAGGATTGGATGGGCACCAACAGTGGCACAAAGGAACTCTTCAGAAGTCCCTGTTTTGTTCGTCCCATCTTCAAACACCAGGCCATGTGAAGACTTAAAGAGGGGAACGATTCTTGCGGGTAAAGTGCAGAAACCTCTACAGAGTGAAGACCTAATCGATTTGACGTGTCCCCGTACGGACAATTTGAGCCTCTGGAACATGGAGTATTTCAGATATCTCAACATTGAACTTAATAAATTAATTGAGGGGGTTATTTAATAATTGGGAATGAACATTGGTTGGCGGAACCATCTCAATAACTACCAACATTTTGTAGTAATTTTAAACAAGTCCTTTGTTGTAGGAAAAAACTGGCTTTTGCAAAACAATGAAACTTAGAGCCCCACAGCCAGATTGCATGCAGTATTAGTAATTTTAATTGTTGTTCTCTCTTCATGACTTGCCATCATATTCCAAAAATGCTGACCTACACGGCTGCAACGTCTTATGTTGCAGAGGAGTTTTCCTATCAGGAGTGAGGCTACGATCCACGCTTAGCGATTGCCCGATGGAGTCGGATGGACTCCCTATTCGTCTACGCTTCCACAACTTTACTTAGTGTATTTCTCATGAGTTAGCCTTCGGCCGAATTTATTATATTGTAATAAAGACTCGATATGAGAATCGTGTAATAAATTCAGGTGTGATTGAACTTTTAATCTTTGCATATGATTTTGGGATGGTACAGCTACACAGAGACTTGACCGATTTCGGGTCTGGTCACTACAGAGATGGTATCAGAGCACACGCTGACCATAGGACGTAACCCATAGGATCGGAAAGCCATAGGAAGAGACCAGTTTACTTTTTGTCTTTACTTTTCCGTATTTTTCTTCCCTGATCATTTCTGACTCTTCAGACTATCTCAACAATTCTAGATGGCCGTTAAGTTCATCCCAGTTCTGCTCCCAGAGTTTTGCCAGCCCGACGAGACTATGCTTTTCGGCAAGAGGATGGTCCAGATCACCAAGGAACTGAAGCTCTGCCTTCAATCACCGGGACCCCTACCATGGCATTTCCGGATGACCATCGCTTCAGGATTAAGGTGCACATACCCGGAGAACATTTGGAAATCTCTCGGCGCCCATTGACTTCAGGTTCATTGCACCCGATTGGATCATCGGGAGAGACTTAGCAGTTCATAGTGCACTTGGATGCATACATGAGGAATACAGGGCCGAGCTTGTTGGATCAGACCACACCATGGTTTCTCGCAGGACTGCAGAGTGAGAGATCATCCGGACCAGAAATGACAACTCCGTTCACTCATTTTCCCAAGACTTGGAGGTTCTCATCAGGGCTCTAGAGATCCAGATGCGCAGTAGGATGAAGACGATCCAGAAGTTGCACCATCGTGAACTTGATCTTGAGGCTGCAGCACGTGAAGCCCACTATGAGCATGAGGATGAAGTCAAGGATTTCATGGAGAGAGTCGACAAGCTGAAGCTGGATGTGGCCGCATTAGAGGAGAAGCATGATCTTGGGATGGTATAGCTACACAGAGACTTGACCTATTTCGTAGAAAACCTTTTTCTGAGTGGAGATGATGGACCTCTCGTGAGAAATGACCGGGATTATGAGAGATCCATCGAAGGAAGCCGCAAGAGGAGGCGCAATAACAGGGGACGCCGCACCAGAGGAGGCCATACCGGAGGATGGAAGGATGATTGATGAAGACATTTAGTTGACTACCATGTTTATATTTATTTTTCCATCAATCAGTTAGGCCGTTATTTTCGATTAGTCGTGAGAATTTGTAATCCGAGATTGAACCATGTTTGAGATGATTTAATAAATGATTGGTGTGATTATGATTGTGCATTAATATGGGTAGTGCTATTTTCTCATTAGGCCCTTGTTCTATTCTAATTTTCTCATCCACTCCAAAACACCAGATGCCTCCGAGACGTGTCCCCGGTTTCAACTTTCCGTTGGAGCTCACCCAGCTGATCCAGCAGCAGAATGCCCTCATGTAGATTCTCATCCAGAACCAGAACAACAACAACAACAATCCACCACCACCACCCCCTGTTGACAATTTGACCCGCTTCCTAAGGCTGGATTTGCCAGTTTTCTCGAGCAGCACTGAGCCGATTGTGGATGATGATTGGCTCCGTAAGGTCGGAAGGGAGTTAGCCACTGCTGGATGCATAGATGCAGAGAAAGTGCACTTTGCCGCACATCAGCTTGATGGACCTGCAGCTTCTTGGTGGGAGAACTACACCGCCACTTATCCGGCCGCCACCATGACATGGGCTGAGTTCCAGCAGGCCTTCTGCACCACTCATGTCTCAGCTGGAGCCATGACTCTGAAGAAGCGTGAGTTCTGCAACTTACGTTAGGGGAACCGTACTGTCGGGCAGTACGTGGATGAGTTCAGCAAGTTATCTCCCTATGCCCCGGATGATGTGGCCACAGATGCCGCAAAGCAGTAAAAGTTTCTCGAGGGACTCAATGATGAGCTAGGAATGCAGCTAATGGTGGCTTCCTTCAACAACTACCAGGAGCTCGTAGACAAGGCCACCATACTTAAAGGCAAGCAGCAGCAGACTGATAGCCGCAAGCGGAAGTATGGCCAGGGGAAGTACAACTCCGGAGCTGAGAAGAATCCCCGTTATGCCCCATACTTGGGAGGGCATACCCATCACACTCATGGAGGACATAATCATGGAGGACATAACCATGGAGGGAATGGGAACAACCGCAACCACAATAACAAGTCAGGCAATGGAAACGGCAATGACAACCAGCATCATCCTGCCCCGACTCAGAAGGATCTGAGTCACATCACCTGTTTCAAGTGCGAGAAGACAGGGCACTATGCCACCGACTGCCCGGAGACCAAGAATAGGATTGGAAACGACAATGTCAATGGAAGCTCAGCAAAGAAGCCCAACCCTTTTCCTCGTGCGTAGGTGAATCACATTGACATGGAGGACGTCTATGATCAGCCAGAAACTGTGGTTGGTAAGTTTTTATTAAATTCACGTCCAGTATTGGTACTCTTTGATTCCCGTGCAACGCATTCATTTATATCAAGGGTAGTTGTGGAAAAGTATGGGTTGCCCACTAAAACCCTTAGAAGCCCTCTTTAGGTCAGTTCCGTAGGAGGAGAAATGTTGGCAGGCTTAGGCTATCGTGCAACCCTCAACATCGAAAACCATAAATTTCCCACAGACCTCATAGTATTGGAAACCCAGACATTGGATGTAATCCTAGGCATGGATTGGTTGACGTAGTTTGAAGGAAACATAGACTGTGCCCGCAAGACAATTTTGCTCACCACCCCAAAGCAGAAGAGGATCAAGTATGTGTCCAGATGTACCCTGATGAAGAATCAGGTGAATTCCCTCACGGGAGTTGTTCAGGAGGAAGTGCCGGTAGTGCAAGATTTTCCCGATGTATTTCCGGAGGAATTACAAGGAATGCCACCGGACAGAGACATTGAATTTCTGATTGAGTTATTTCCCGGCACAGCCCCAATATCCAAGAGACCTTATCGGATGCCCCCGAACGATTTGGAAGAGATCAAGAAGAAAATTAATGAGCTATTGGAGAAGGGATATATTCGGGCAAGCTCGTCACCTTGGGGAGCCCCAGTTCTTTTGGTAGAGAAGAAGGATGGAACCCTGAGAATGGTTGTGAATTATCGTTCGTTGAACAATGTTACCATCAAGAACAAGTACCCTTTGCCGATGATTAATGATTTATTTAATCAACTAGTTGGAGCCAAGGTATTCTCCAAGATCGATCTTCGATCAGGGTATCATCAGTTGAAGATCCGTGAAAAGGATATACCCAAAACAGCATTCACCACCAGGTATGGTTTATATGAGTATACCATCGTCTCATTCGGATTGACTAATGCCCCTGCATACTTCATGAATTTGATGAACAAGGTATTTATGGAAAATCTGGACAAGTTTGTCGTGGTGTTCATCGATGATATATTGATTCTCTCCAAGAGCGAGGAAGAGCATAAGGAACATTTGCGTCTAGTTCTGGAGAAACTCCAAGAACATCAGTTGTATGCCAAGTTCAGCAAATGTGAATTTTGGTTGAAGGAAGTTGGATTCCTCGGACATGTTATTTTAGGAGAAGGAATAGCAGTCGACCCCACCAAGGTTGTATCAGTCACCGATTGGCAGTCACCCACCTCAGTCAAGGAGATCCACAGTTTTCTTGGACTCGCAGGATATTATCAGAGATTTATGGAGAATTTCTCCAAGATTGCCAAGCCCATTACTGAGCTGTTGAAGAAGGACACCAAGTACATTTGGACCGAGGATTGTGAAGCCAGTTTCCCGGAATTGACGAAACATTTGGTTACAGCCCCAGTGCTGATTTTGCCGGACATACACAAGGATTACCAGGTATATTGTGACGCTTCTCGTCAAGGACTCGGAGGACTACTCATGCAGGATGGAAAAGTTGTAGCTTATACCTCCAGACAGCTACATCCTCACGAGATGAATTACGCCACACATGATTTGGAGTTAACAGCCATAGTGCATGCACTCAAGACCTGGAGACATTTCCTTATCGGAAACAATTCTGATGTTTACACGGATCATAAGAGCTTGAAGTATATTTTCATGTGGAAAGAGTTGAACCTCAGGCAGAGGAGATGGCTAGAGTTAATCAAGGACTATGACATGAGATTGCATTACCACCCAGGAAAGGCTAACGTTGTAGCAGATTCCTTGAGCCGTAAGAGTTATATGAATACTCTTATAGCGGGAGGATTACCCCACGAGTTAGTCGATGACCTCAGGGATCTTCGACTAGAGATATTTCCGAGAGGATATGTTGCAGCCCTGGAAGTTCAGTCCACTTTGGCCGAAAGAATTCGTGAAGCCCAGAAGTCGGACAAGGAAATTGATGAGATAAAGAAAAGGATGAATGAAGGAAAAGCTAAAGGGTTCCGTAAGGATGAGTATGGAGCTATATGGTTCGAGGATCGTATTTGTGTAGCCAATGATCCTGAACTCGGGAAGCTAATTCTTCAAGAGGCTCATGATTCACCGTACTCGATTCACCCCGGTAACACCAAGATGTACCTGGATTTGAAGGAAAGTTTCTGGTGGACAGGTATGAAGAAGGATATAGGTGTTCGTGGATCAGCTTCCCCGACATCTTTGGCGCGCCAGCTAGGGGGCGTCGAGATTGTGTGAACCTGATCCGGCATTCATACGAGCTAGATCTTCATCTTCTTCATCGACATGCCACCGAAGAAGAAGGCTTCGGCGGCAGCTGTTCCGTCCACGTCGATCTCACCACCACCAAAGCAAACGGGTGGTGGGGTAGACGCCGGCGGAAGAACAAGCGTCGACGAGGGAGCTCACGATGCTGCCAGGTCCAAGGACAAGGCTGCGCAGACCTCGGCGTTCGTACATGCACCGCGCCCATCTCAGGAGGCGCAGGACCGACAGCATCATAGTATTCGCAGTACCATACGTTCGTTGGAACAAGATCGAGCTGGTGGATCTCAGGGTGCTCAAGACCAGCAGGCACGCCAACGTGGTGGCACGAGCGGGACACGGTCGCCTGGACGGGATACTTCTCCTTCTAACATAGTTAGAAGTCCGAGCATATCCCGCTCCTCGCACCGTTCGCCACTGCCACCCACCACTCCAGCAGAAGCTTTGGCGCGAGCTCAACTACTCCTGGATTACCCTCCAACGGAAGACAAGATCGATCAATGGAGGGCCACCATTCAGAGTCTCATCAGCTTCGCCAATGGCGACACTTCGTGGCAGCCGAGTACATCGCTGCCATGGTAGGACTGCCAGGCACGAGCCGATGGCGACGAAGCCGGTGGGGGTGCAACCACCATGCACTCTCCACCCCGAAGGCCAAGATCGCCGACTCGTCGGATCCACCTCGATAGCAACTCCACCGCATCATCAGATCCACGAGCTCGCCGTGATCAGCGCCAAGTTCTTCACGAATGACAGCAAGAAGACGCTCGTACTCGCATCGAGCGCCGAAGAGAAGCGCGACGTCAATCCGACCAGCGCGCTGGGCCCTCTGTTGACATGCATGCGCCAGGGAAACCAGGCGACTTGCCGTACGCGGTAGGTTGCCCTGCGTTTACTCGTGAGCTGCGGCAAGTCCAGTGGCCCAGCACGAAGAATTTCAAGCCAGACGTACCAGAGAAGTACGATGGCAAGTCGCATCCATCGGAGTTCCTCAGCATCTACACCATAGCGGTGCAAGCAGCCGGGGGGCGGGACGACAAGATCCTTGCCAACTACTTCCCGCTGGTGCTCAAGCCAAATGTCAGATCCTGGCTCATGCACTTGCCAGACAACTCCATATCCTCCTGGGCAGACCAATGCCATCAGTTTGTCGGCGCCTTTACAGGCGGCCACAAGCCTCATGGCCAAGAGAGCGACCTTCATCTGCTCGCCCAGAAGGAAGGAGAGCCCCTGCGCAAGTACATTCAGAGATTCAGCCATGTACAGCACAACATCCCAGATGTCCACCTTGCCGCGGTAATCAGCGCGTTCCATCAGAACATGCGGAACCGCAGGATGCGGGAGGAGATGGCGATGTGCAAGATTAGAGGCGTCAGTGAGCTGTATGCCATGGCCGACAAGTGTGCGTGTGCTGAGGAAGGGAGAAAACTCCCCGGAGAGAATACAGGAGCAGAAGGATCTGATAGTGAGGAGGCCGCCCCGACAAAGAGAAACCGGCAACGGAACAACAGGAAGAAGAAAGGCAAAGATGTGCTAGTCGTTGAGCAGTCCGGCAACGGAGGTGGCGCCAAGAAAGCCAAAACTGGTGGCTCCGGCAAGGAGATTGTCGCAGGCACCAACTACCAGGCTGTGGCGGTCCCCAACAAGCAGGACGGCACCAACAAGCAGTACTACAAGATCCACCGCACCAAGGGCCATGACCTCCAGAGCTGCAAGAAGGTTGAGAAGCTTGTCGAGCACCAAAAGGCTGAATACGAGCGACGCAACAAGGAGAAAGCCCAGGAAGGTGCTGGAGGAGCCAGCAAGAAACGCCCCGGCCGAGGAGGACGCCGTGGCAAGGCCAAGCAGCGACAAGGAGACAGACCTCCCCGCGGCCGCGACAAGGATGAAGATGACGACGACGATGAAGATATGGATGATGACGAGACCGATGAGCAGGAGTTCCAGAAATCCACAGAGGTCCTGTGCATTGACGGCGGTGCTTCTCTGCATACTTCACACCGCCAGCTTAAGCAGTGGGTGCGGGAAGTCAATTCGGCAGAACCACCCATCGAGTCACGCAAGCCTCTGAAATGGTCCAGCACGCCTATCATCTTTGATATTGAGGACCACCCTGATCGCATAACTGCGGTCGGGTGCTTGCCGATATTGGTTTCACGAACTATCCGCAACCTCAAGTTCACTAAGATACTACTTGACGGCGGGGCCGGCTTGAACCTGATCTCCTCCGCGGTACTCCAGAAACTCCAGATCCCTGATGGCGAGCTCGAAGAGACCGACACATTCCAAGGAATCAATCCGGGAAGGAGCAAGCCGAAGGGAAAGATCACGTTGCCGGTAACATTTGGCAGCAAGTTGAACTTGAGGACTGAGAGGGTTACTTTTGACGTTGCTGATTTTCCATTGCCTTACAATGGGATACTCGGCCGTCCAGCACTCGCCAAGTTCATGGCAGCCTCTCACTATGCATACAACATACTGAAGATGCCAGGCCCGATAAGTGTCATCTCTGTCCCTGGCGACAAGAAGGATGCTCTTATTTGCGCCGACAAGATCTACCGGGAAGCAGCAGCCGCAGCAGATCGCAAGTCACTTGCCGTTGAAGCTCCCGGGGCGAAGAAGAAGACCAAGTCCGGCAAGAGTTCTGATGCCCACTCCGGCAAGCGCACCTCTTCGGAGTGCTGCGCTACCGTCGAGGACGCACCATCGAGCTCCACCGGCAAGTGTAAGAAGACAATGGCAGCTCCACAAGAGACCAAGAAGGTGTCCTCCAAGGAGGACGGCACTGGTGGTACCTTCACCATCAGTGCCACTCTCGACCCTAAATAGGAAAGTGTGCTCGTTGCTTTCCTGCGGGCGAACGTCGATGTGTTTGCGTGGCAACCGTCTGACATCCCCGGTGTTCCCAGGAAAGTAATCGAGCACCACCTTGCCGTCTGTCCTCATGCGCGGCCCGTCAAGCAGAAAGTCAGGAAATAGGCAGTGGAGCGCCAAGAATTCATCGTAGAAGAAATCAAGAAATTGGAAGCAGCAGGCCTTGTCAGAGGAGTGCTCCATCCTACGTGGTCGGCCAATCCTGTAGTCGTGCGCAAGGCGAACGGGAAATGGAGGCTTTGTATCGATTTTACCGATGTCAATAAAGCTTGTCCCAAAGACCCATTTCCCTTGCCACGCATCGACCAGATTGTTGACTCCACGGCCGGATGTGACATGCTTTCATTTCTTGATGCATACTCAGGATACCATCAGATCTTCATGGCAGAAGAGGATGAGGAGAAGACCGCATTCATCACCCCATGTGGCACGTACTGTTTCCTACGGATGCCTTTCGGTTTAAAGAATGCTAGTTCAACATTTGCAAGGGTAGTCCATGACGCTTTTGAGCCACAAATACACAGAAATGTGGAAGCCTACATGGATGACATAGTGGTCAAGAGCAAGGACAAGGCGACTCTGATTCAAGATTTAGACGAAACCTTTGCAAATCTGCGCAAGATCAACCTCAAGCTTAACCCCGAGAAGTGTGTGTTTGGAGTCCCCTCCGGCAAGCTTCTCGAGTTCTTCGTGTCTCAGCGGGGAATTGAAGCCAATCCCGACAAGATCAAGGCCATTGAGCAGATTGAAGCACCAAAGCGCGTAAAGGATGTACGAAGACTTGCCGGTTGCGTAGCTGCTCTCAGCAGGTTTATCTCTAGGTCTGCTGAGCGCGCCCTGCCATTTTTCAAAATATTGAAAAAGGCAGGTCCAATGAAATGGACTCCGGAAGCGGAGGCTGCGCTGCAGGACATAAAGAGATACCTGTCCTCCACTCCAACACTTGTCGCACCTAAGCCACAAGAGAAGTTCCTGCTATATATAGCGGCAACCAATCAAGTGGTTAGTGCTGCGTTAGTGGCGGAGAGGGAGGCATATGATGAGCCGGCAACCACGACAGATGCACCCAGTGACAAGCAGGAGACTTCACCGGCAAGCTCTGGTCCCGACAACGAAAGATCTGCGCAGGCGCGTGAGAAGATGCAGAAAAGAATGGTGCAGCGCCCAGTTTACTTTGTCAGTTCCCTTCTGCAGAGGGCCAGGTCAAGGTACTCTGGTGTGCAGAAATTGCTTTTCGGCCTTCTCATGGCCTCGAGAAAGCTGCGCCATTACTTCCAAGCACATGAGATCACAGTCGTCACTCGTTTGCCGCTGAAGAGGATACTACAAAATCCAGAAGCAACAGGCAGGATTGTCGAGTGGGCACTGGAACTGTCAAACTTTGGCCTCAAATTTGAGAGCACTTCAACTATCCAAAGCAGGGCATTTGCAGAGTTCATAGCAGAATGGACGCCAACACAACATGAAGAAATTCCAGAAACGAGCATCCCCGTCAAGGAGGCAAGCAAAGAGTGGCTAATGTACTTTGATGGTGCCTTCTCGCTGCAAGGCGCCGGTGTGGGCATGCTACTTGTTGCACCCACCGGAGAACACCTAAAGTACGTAGTCCAGATGCACTTTCCCAAGGAGCAAGCAACGAACAATACTGTAGAGTATGAAGGTTTGCTTGCCGGTCTTAGGATCGCGGCAGACCTTGGGATCAAGAAGCTAATTGTCAGGGGTGACTCACAACTTGTCGTCCGTCAAGTGAACAAGAATTATCAGAGTCCGTTGATGGAAGCTTACATTGATGAAGTGAGGAAGCTAGAAGAGCACTTTGACGGCCTGCAGATGGAACATGTTCCAAGAGCTCAGAACGACATTGCCGATGGCCTGTCAAAGTGCGCCGCACTTAAGTTACCTATGGAACCAGGGATCTTTGTGCTCAAGCTGACTCAACCGTCCGTAACACCATCAACTGGACAGAGCAAGAAGAGGAAGTTGATTTCTGGTGACTATTTTCTGGCAGAGCTCCCCGAAGCCGCCGCCAAGAAGGTCCTCAAGATCAACACCGAGGGTGCTGAGGAGCAGTCTGCTCCGGCAAGCCCTAGGGTTTGTTCCATTGAAGCAGACGCTCCCGACAAGTTTTGCTCCGGCAAGCTTGCCGGGGAACGTCAAGCTCCGGCTGAGCCGCAGGTTCTCGCCGTAGAAGCGGATGTTCCCGCAGCAGCAGATGTGCCTTTAGTCCTTGTTGTCGAGCCGCAAGCTCCAGCATGGGCACAGCAGATTGTCCTTTTCCTTCAGACAGGAGAACTTCCCGAAGAGCAGGAAGAAGCGGAAAGAGTAGCCCGGCAGTCAAGTATGTACCAGTTTGTCGACAACACACTATACAGAAGAAGACTCAATGGCGTGAAATTGAAGTGTATTCACCGGGAAGACGGACAAAAGCTGTTGGCAGAGATACACGGAGGCATATGTGGTCACCACATTGGCGCAAGAGCACTTGCCGGCAAAGCGTTCCGGCAAGGTTTCTTTTGGCCGACAGCCCTCCAGGATGCAACTGCAGAAGTAACCAAGTGTGAAGTGTGCCAGTTCCATTCCAAACAGATACACCAGCCAGCTCAAGCTCTCCAGACGATCCCTTTATCCTGGCCATTTTCAGTCTGGGGGCTCGACATCCTCGGCCCCTTTCCCCGAGCTGTCGGGGGCTTTGAGTACTTGTACGTTGCAATCAACAAGTTCACAAAGTGGCCGGAAGTGGAAGCAGTGAGGAAGGTGACAGCACAGTCAGCAGTCAAGTTCTTCAGATCGGTTGTTTGCCGCTTCGGGATCCCTAACAGGATCATCACCGACAACGGCACGCAATTCACGAGCCGCACCTTCATGCAGTACGTCCAAGATCTTGGCGCCAAGGTCTGCTTCGCTTTTGTTGCTCATCCGAGAAGCAACGGTCAAGCAGAGAGGGCGAATGCTGAAGTGCTGTGCGGGCTCAAGACCAGGACTTTTGACAGGCTGCGCAAGTGCGGAAAGAACTAGATTGAGGAGCTGCCGGTGGTTCTTTGGTCGATCAAGACGACGCCAAATCGAGCCACTGGCCAGACACCTTTCGCTCTAGTCTATGGAGCGGAGGCAGTTCTCCCCACGGAACTCGTATACGGGTCACCTCGAGTGCTCGCTTATGATGAGCTTGAGCAAGAGCAGTTGCGACAAGATGACGCGCTGCTCCTTGAGGAAGACCGTCTTCAGGCTACTGTACAAGCTGCTTGATACCGGCAAGCTTTGCGCCGCTACCATAGCCGCAAAGTTAATGCCAGAAGTTTCGAGGAAGGCGACCTTGTTCTTCGGCGCGTTCAATCCGCCAAGAATTCCAACAAGTTGACGCCGAAGTGGGAAGGCCCTTACCGGGTAAAATGAGTCACTAGGCCTGGCGCTGTCCGCCTTGAGACCGAAGATGGCATTCCGGTGAGCAACTCCTGGAACATTGAGCATCTTCGTAAGTTTTACCCGTAGGGCGCGGTTGCCGGAACCAGTTCCGGCAACCACCTTTTGTACAAGTCTTGCCGATGTTGCATGTAATCCTTTGTACAAAGCCGGGCGCAGACCCCGTGCATAAGTAAAGCTCATGTGCTCCGCACATCTTGTCAATTTCATGCTTTCTACTATTTTTGCATGCGTTATCTGACACTTTGTGCAGCACCTACCCCCGGTAAGCAATAACGAGCCATAAGGCTCCATATCTTTATTTTCTCTTCTTTATTTTTCTCAAAAAGGAAACGAAGGTTCCCTCGCCCACAAGTTTGCCGGGGGGGAAGGAGAAGATAATGGTGTGGACCAGGCATCGTTCAAGGAAGTTTCGCCTTGCTGGGAAGCAAGCGACAGAAAAGCTAAGTTGCCAAGGCTTGAGCAATCAGTTTTTAAAATTTTTTTAAGTTATCTTCCTCGAACGACCGTGCTTTGTATGGAAAACCTGTGCGCGGAGGAACCAACTCGTAGCTATTTGCGCCCTTACTTTGTTTCGAGTCCGCTCAACAATTTAAGTGAGCTGCGACTAGTTGCGACAAGGTTTCTTGCCGGTAGCGGCACTGCCAGCAGGCTGCTGACGTCCCGCACTCAGCGCTCGCGGCTAAGGTGCCTGCACCGACAAGTCCCCTAAAAGCGTAGGGCAAAAACATACAAAGGAAGGAATCAAGTAAAGGAAGTAACATAGCAATCTCTACCCAAAATGAAGTTATATTACAAGATAGCTTGTCGCAGCTCTAACAGATTGTTCTCATGACATGACCAACAGTGCGAAGAAGGGATATCCGTTCGGAGCCAGTTCCGAAGCGGCAGCCGGGAGTACCTTCGTGCACGGATGCGCTCGCTTCTCCGTCGACCAGAAGAGGTAGTAGTACTCCCTCAGCTCCTTCGCGGCAAGCTGAGGAGGGAAGATGACCCGCTCCTTTCGCACCGCCCCGAGCCGCTGCGCCTCGGCCGACTTCACGCCCTTCCCTTTGTCGGCTTTCGGAGCCATGGCGGAGGTGGTGGGGGAGATCGACGGCATTGGTGGTGCTGGTGGCGATGGGGGGCGGAGCGCTGCTCTCTTTCAGCTTCGGGAAGAAGGAGGGAGCGGCGGAGATTTGTGAAATTGGAGTAGCAACCGGCGAGATGGGTGAACTGCCCCTATTTCCTCTGCTTATGAAGAGGGAGGGGGTGGACGTTCCGTCCTTCCGAATAAAGAAACCACCCACGATCTCTCCCACGACACCGCATTCAACGCGTGCCGTTCGGGGAGGGCGCGGTGGATACGGAGTGAGATACGGCAAAACCCAGGCCGCGCATGCCCGTGCCCTGCTTTGGGCCTGGCCCAACAGCGCTTGGCACCATGTGTGGCCCAGGCCCGGGGGCTCCTGTCGGTGTACTAGAGTAGGGGTACCCTAGTATCCCAAACTTGTGCACCGGCAGTTGCAGCACCCCGCGGCAAGGCTTACCGGGTGACCGCCAAGGTCCTCCGTGTTTCCTTTGGAGCCATTCAAGAACAAAGTATTCAAGCAAAGGAGACAAGACCCCGGCAAGAGGAGCTTGCCGGGAAGGCCAACCAAGGCATTTCAAGGAACTCGCCGCGATGCGCCACGCATCCCGGCAAGGCCCGGTGAGCGACAAGCTTCTGGACGTGACAAGACAATGGCCGCGGCAATGCGCTTGCCGCGGCAAACTACCACTCTGTACCCGCGCTCTAGCACATCCACAAACGTGTCGCCCTGGGGGCCTTTCCAGGCGCGCGTGGCAAGAGGCTGAGCAGCCAGCGGTGCACGGTGGCAAGCGACGCTGACAAGATTGCCATCATGGTGAGCGGTGGCGTCCCTGACGGTCCCCTTACGCACTGTTTGGGCGACGCAGACGGGCATTTAATGCCTTTGTCCCCTGCCGTCAGGGTTAGGTAGGATACACTGTACAGGTAGTTGTACCAACCGCAACTCCTTTTCCATTTTTACCCTTGTCTGCGTTGCCACCTGTCGGTGACCCCTTGAGCATATAAAAGGAGGCCCATGCGCAACGTAGAAGGGGTTCGTTTTGGAGGCCAGAAAACACTCACGCTCGGTCTCGTTGGCAGATCATATGTACTGTAGCACTCAACGCTCCCGAGCAAGAACTCAATACAACCAGACAAGCAGCAGTAGGAGTATTATCTCTCCGGAGAGCTCTGAAGCTAGGAGACCGAACCGAAAGGGACTCGGTCCGCTGGTCCCATAGGTGTTCGTGGATCAGCTTCCCCGACACTCAGCTGAAGAATTGCCATGCCGAGATGGCCGATATTCCGAAGAGACACAGTGCCCCTAGAGGCCATACAGCTCGACAATGATCTAACTTATGAGGAGAAACCCGTCAGAATTCTCGAGACTACAAGCAGAGTCACCCGCAGCAAGATCATCAAGTTTTGCAAGGTTCTCTTGAGTCATCATTCTGAGGAGGAAGCCACCTGGGAGCTAGAAGAAGATCTCCGCTGAGACCACCCGCACCTATTTGCTAGCCAACCCGAATCTCGAGGGCAAGATTCATCTTAAGGTGGGTAGATTTGTAACATCCCAAATTTCCCATTTGGAATGTTTTACAATTATAGCTAAGCATCTATGCATATTGTTTGAATTGAGTGGCATTTGAAATATTTCAGAGGCTTCTTGAGTTTGTTTGAATTTGTATTCAAATTGGCAGTTGAATTTATTTCAAAACAATGCCTGACAAATACTTGAGCAAAAGTATGAGAGGAGTAAACAAGACACTCCAAAAATGTTAGAAGAAAATTATTGCCAAAAAGTTTGAATTCAATTTGAATTTTATTTGGGTTTTCCAGAAAGTGTTTTTTTGTTTGAGTTTTGCCCCTAGAAAAATGTCCATGTTGTAGGATTAATTCCCTTGAGAATTTTGATATATATATATATGTCCTATATAAAAATAATATATATTTTTCTATATTTTCTCTTCTCTCTAATTCAAAAAAAGGAAAGCCCCAGGCGCTAGCCAGGCCAACCGACCCAGCCAGCGCCGAGCGCAGCCCACCAGCGCCAAGCCGGCCTGCCCCAGCGCCCCGCGCCCAATTCCTCTCCACCTCAGTCGCCAGCTCGCCTCCTCCCCTCTCTCTCACCGACGCGCCGGCCCCACCCCTTCTCCTTCCCCTCACGCACACAAAGCCGCTCGGAGCATGCCCGACGCCGCCGCGGTTCTGATCCTCTCGGGATCGTGATCCCGAGACACCCCCTTGCCCAAGTTGATGCCCTATATAAACCCCTCGGCCTCCTCTTCCGAACCCCCCAAAAACCCTGGCTAATATCCCACCGTAGCCCACGCTCACCCCGAACCAATCTCGCTGCTGCCGCCGCCGGTCACCATCGCCACCACCGCCGGTGAGTCACCCCCTGCCCTTTCCTACTACTCCACCCGAACCCCTTCAACCCCACGCACCTCCCTGACATCCTCTCGTCGCCCAGGAAGCACCGGAGCCATCGCCCCCGAGCTTGACCGCCGCTCGCCGGAGCTGAAGCTCACCAGGGAGCCGTCACCGTTGCCCCGATCAACACCGTCGCCCCCAAGCTCCACTGAGACTACCCCGTCGCCGCCCTCGAGTCGCCGCACCTCCCCGACCACTCCACCTCCCTCCCTGATCACCGGAGCCGCTCCACCGCCATCACCTGAGTCGCCGTCGGCATCTCCGTCCGTCACCGCTGTCCGCTGTAAGCTTGAGCTCCCTCCATCGTTGGATCTCGCATGTACGGTTTAGATTAGATCTACGAATGGTTAGGTTTATTTTAAGTAGACCCGTTTTAGTTATGGTTTTTTGGTTGGTTTAGTTACTAGTTTTTTTTAAATCGGCCGATTGGTTTATTTCGGTTAGCCCGTAGAATTATTAGTTTATTTAACGCCTAGGCGCTGTTTAGTTTGGCGCGCACACTGTTACAGCCCAGTAACACTAGTTTTCTTTTTTTGTTTTATTTTCAGTTTCTGGTTTTCAGCAGAATAGTTCTGTTTTTGTTTTTGCATTTTCTTTTAGTTGGTTTAGTTTTTTTAGTTGATTCTTTTTTTGTTAGTCTGTAAATTTCTTGTAATTTCTGTAGAAAATATGTTTAGCCATGTTTAGATTAATAAAAATAGTTTTATGTTAGTTTTAGTCAGATTAGTTTTTCTGCCATAATTTGAGTTAGGATGATTATTTTTTAATGATTCTTTTTGCTACTTCTTAGTTTAGTCCGTGCCTAGCAGTAGGAACTTGTTTGGGTATTTTAGATTTAATAAAAAAAATTAGTTTTAGCCGAAATCAAGCTTTTCTAGTTTTTTTAGCTAGCTACTGTTTTCCTACTGTTCTAGTTAGTAAATTATTTTATTTTTGTTATGTTATAGTTTATTTTAGATTATTTTTTGTAGCTACAGAGGATGAACATTTATTTACAGCAGAATAAAATTTCTATTTTATTTTCTTTGCTAGGATTGTTTTATGCATAATAGGAGTTCTATAATAGCTTTTAATATAATTCTTTTTGCCTCTAGTTTGTATGTTGTTTTCCTTTCTGTTAGTTAGCAAAACCCATGTTTAGGTTCTGTTAAGAAAAGTTTTAGTAGTATAAAACTATTTCTTAGTTGTTGCTTGATGTGGTGAAAACCTTGATTTGATTTCTCTGAGTTTTTCTTTGTTTTTCGTTTGAGTGCTTGGGTATTGTACTTCAACTTGTTGTTATGTTATATTGTGCTATACTTATTTGTGCTATTGTTTGACTCGGTAGAATTCTCGGAGTGTGAAGCCTTCTATTACGAGTCGCTAGCTTTCGAAGACCGTCAACCAGGCAAGTCATTTGATCATGTTTTTACAATACTTATGATTTTATGCATTAGAATTATACCTCCTCACCATGCATGTAGTAGGAGAATTTTGTTAAGTTATGTTCTTGAGTAGTATCATGAGGTAGGATGAACCCTTCTTCACCGATGCCCGGGACGATGTAGTTGATTGTTATGCTTTAGTAGACGGGGTTGGTTGAGTGATTCATAAGGGAGATGCGAGAGTCAAGATGATGACAACCCATGACTTCAAGCTCAAGATGGACTTCAAAATTCACTACTGGGTGGAGGACGGTTGACGAGTACCCTGGAGAAACTAGCGGATGGCTGGGATGCATGGAGAAGCGCCATGACAACTTGTAGAAAGGTTCACCCAAACACGAAGAGTCGGATGGATACCCCATTGATCGGAAGCTTACCTGTGCAACCACAAGCCATTATGGGCTCTGGCTTGGTCGACCCTAGGCGTGACTCTGGCCGGACGGTGCTACGAGATGTAGAAGAACGATAGGATTGGATGGGCACCGATAGTGGCCCAGAGGAACTCTTTGGAAGACCCTGTTTCGTTCGTCCGTCTTCAAACACCAGGCAGTGCGAAGACTTAAAGTAGGGACTGATTCTTGCGGGTAAGTGCACAAACCTCTGCAAAGTGAAGACCTAATTGATTAGCCGTGTCCCCGGTAACGGACAATTTGAGCCTCTAGAACTTGGAGTATTTCGGATATATCAACACTGAACTTAATAAATTAATTGAGGGAGTTATTTAATAATTTGGAATGAGATATTGGTTGGCGGAACCATCTCAATAACTACCAACATTTTGTAGTAATCGTAAGCAAGTCCTTTGTTATAGGAAAAAATTGGCTTTTCGCAAAACAATGAAACTTAGAGCCCCACAGCCAAATTGCATATAGTATTAGTAATTTTTATTGTTGTTATCTCTTCATGACTTGCCGGCATATTCCAAAAATGCTGACCTACACGGTTGCAACTTCTTATTTTGCAGAGGACTTTTCCGATCAGGAGTGAGGCTATGATCCACGCTTGGCGATTTCCCTATGGAGTCGGATGGCCTCGTTATTCGTCTACGCTCCCGTAGCTTTACTTAGTTTATTTCTCACGAGTTGGCCTTCGGTCGAATTTATTATCTTGTAATAAAGACTCGATATGAGAATCGTGTAATAAATTTAGGTGTGATTGAACTTTGAATCTTTGCATCAATGTACTGTGTGTGCCAGCATGATCTTTGGATGGTACAGCTACACAAAGACTTGACCGATTTCGGGTCGGGTCGCTACATAGACCTATTAACAATCTTTTGCAAAATTAATTTAAGCTCTCTGTTACTCAGCTCAACTTGGCCACTAGACTGTGGGTGATATGGAGATGCAATTCTATGATTAACATCATACTTAGCAAGCATTTTACGGAAAGCACCATGAATAAAATGTGAACTATCATCAGTCATTAGGTATCTAGGGACTCCAAACCTCGGAAGAATAACTTCTTTAAGCATCTTAATAGAGGTGTTATGATCAGCACTACTAGTTGGAATAGCTTCTACCCACTTAGTAACGTAATCAATAGCAACTAAAATATGTGTATACCCATTAGAGGAAGGAAATGGTCCCATATAATCAAAGCCCCAAACATCAAATGGTTCAATAACAAGAGAATAATTCATAGGCATTTCTTGACGTCTACTAATATTACCAATTCTTTGACATTCATCACAAGAAAAGACAAAATTACGACCATCTTCGAAGAGAGTAGGCCAATAAAAACCGGATTGCAATACCTTATGTGCACTTCTATCTCCAGCGTGGTGTCCTCCATATGCCTCAGAGTGACACTTGCGTAGGATCTGTTCCTGTTCATGCTCAGGCACACAACGTCTAATAATACCATCTACTCCTTCTTTATAAAGGTGTGGGTCATCCCAGAAGTAATGTCTTAAATCATAGAAAAACTTTTTCTTTTGCTAGTATGTGAAACTAGGTGGTATGAATTTAGCAACAATGTAATTAGCATAATCAGCATACCATGGAGCAGTACGAGAAGCATTTATGACAGCTAATTGTTCATCAGGAAAGCTATCATCAATAGGTAGTGGGTCATCAAGAACATTCTCTAACCTAGACAAGTTGTCTTCAATGGGGTTCTCAGCTCCCTTTCTATCAATAATATGCAAATCAAATTCTTGTAGTAGGAGAATCCATCTAATAAGTCTAGGTTTAGCATCTTTCATTTCATAAGATATTTAATAGCAGCATGATCAGTGTGAACAGTTACTTTAGAATCGACAATATAAGGTCTGAACTTATCACAAGCAAATACAACTGCTAAAAATTCCTTTTCAGTGGTAGCATAATTTCTCTGGGCACTGTCTAGAGTTTTACTAGCATATTGAATAACATTTAGTTTCTTATCAACTCTTTGTCCTAGAACAACACCTAGAACATAATCACTAGCATCACACATAATCTCAAAGGGTAAATTCCAATCAGGTGGCTGGACAATAGGTGCAGAAATCAAAGCTTTCTTAAGTATTTCAAATGCTTCTACACAATCATCATCGAAGTCAAAAGGAATATCTTTTTGTAAGAGATTAGTTAGAGGCCTAGAAATTTTAGAGAAGTCCTTAATGAACCTCCTATAAAAACCGACATGACCAAGGAAACTTCTTATACCTTTAATGTCCTTGGGACACGACATCTTTTCAATAGCATCAACTTTAGCTTTATCAACTTCAATACCTCTTTCAGAAATTTTATGCCCCAAGACAATACCTTCATTAACCTTAAAGTGTCACTTCTCCCAATTCAAGACGAGACTAGTATCTTTACATCTCTGCAAAACTCGATCAAGGTTTCTCGAGCAATCATCAAAAGAAGATCCATAAACGGAGAAATCATTCATGAAAACCTCAACAACCTTTCCACAAAAGTAAGAGAATATAGCCATCATGCATCTTTGAAAGGTAGCAGGTGCATTACATAAACCAAAAGGCATACGTCTATGTCACATCCTAGTTAGCCATGCATTAGAGTGTTGCTTCATGTTTACTTTTTCATCAGAAACCTGAAATGGGGATGACAGAACCCCCAGTCCCCTCTGAAACCAATTAGGGTTTACTAAAAATAATTTTCAATGAACCTGAAATGCCCTTCTAAAATGCCCATCATTTTTGTCTTGGTTCAGAACCTCTGCCAAAAGTGGTGCACATTTTCCTAGGCCATCCTAAGGTTTTTGAATTAAATCATAAATATTAGAATTTGGGCATTTAAAATTATATAAAATATTTAAATGCTCAAATATCTCCAAACTAAAATGTTTCATGTTGGAAATAATCCAACTATGGAACAGGAGTAATTTGGTGATTTTTGAAGTTGCCTAGGTATTTTATTAAATTCAACAAAGTTGCAGATATATTAAATAAAAACAGAAACAGAAAAAAAAGGGGAAAGCTTACCTGGCGCCACCGCAGGCCCACCAGCCAGCCCACCTGGCCGGCCCAGCCCGGCCACCGCTCCAGCGAGCTGCTTGGCTCGCCAGGCAGGCAGCCAAGGTGCTCGGCGGCGGCACCGCAGCTCGCCACGCAGCTGCTCGCCGCCTCGCCGCCTCCCTCGCCCGGCTAAACGCCGGCGCCGCTGGCATTGACTTTGACCACGGGTGGGCCCTGGTTGACTCCCCTGAGTCAATGACAGGTGGGGCCCAGCCCTGTTAATTAAACAGGATTAGTTTTAATTAAATTTTAATTAAAATAATCACCCTGACATGCGGGACCCACTGTCAGGTTTGACCCAGACCTGTTCCGTTGACCTGCTGACGTCACACTGACGTCAGGCTGACGCAGTAATTGATTTTCTGGATTTAATTTAAATCAGGAAATTCCAGAATATAATTTAAACTTCAAAAATTCATAACTTTTATTCTGTAACTCCAAATTGGACAAATTATATATGAAAAATGATCAGAAAAATCCAATCTATCCATCTGTACTATTTTCATGCATGATCAAACAAGTTAAATTGATGTTTTAAACAGAACAAGGAAAAGCACCTTAAAAGGCCATGTTTGAGTTTGAAATTTGAATCTTTGATTCAAATTTGTTCAAACCCTTCTGGTTTTAGTTGCATTAGCCCAACACACTCATATTGCCATGTTTCATGCATGCATCATATTGTTGCACATTGTTTGGTGATGGTTGTGTATCGGTGTCCTTTGCGACAGGTTCTGCCTCCGAGGAATACCGTGATTACCCTAACGAAGAACCGTATCAGTGCATCGAACCCTCAGGCAAGCAACCAACCATTTGATCATATCGATACAATCCCATGTTCTCGCTCCTGCTCTCTTTTACTGCATTAAGACAACGCGATTCAAACTGCTGTGTGCTACGGTAGTTGAACCCATTTCCTCTGCATGACCTGTCATTGCCACAGTAACTAGATGAAACCCACTAGCATGTGTAGGAGTTGATTGAGCCATATGTATGTGTTGTTCCTACCTTGCTATGCCTGCTATGCTTAGAGTCGTGTCAGGTCTGGTTCATCTGGGTGATGGCTAGAGTGAAATGACTATGTCGGTAATGAGAGTGGTGTGGTGAACACGATTTGGTAAAGGTATCGATGAGAGGCCATGTAGGAGTACATGGTGGGTTGTTTCATTGAAGCCGACCTTAAGCACTGAGATCTGTATGTGTGATTTAAGAATCAGCTACTACCATGCATTGGGCCCGAAACCAATGGACCCTCTCGGCTTCTTATTCACCCTAGTTCTCCGTCCAGGAGTTGCAAGTAGTTTCTGGTGTTTGTAGCCTACTGGAGGCCGTGGACAGCGCTGACCGTAGGGGTGGGCTGTGATGCGGTAGGTACGTGGCACGGTGTACTGAATACCCGTTAGGTATCTCGGGAACCCTGTTCACATCGTTCGGGGCCGTATGGGAAACCTCGGCCGGACTCCCTGCGGATGGAACCTGGATAGGCGATAAACCTGGACTAGAGGCTTAGGTGATTAGGTAGGTCGTGGCCGACACCCACGTTGGGCTTCCGCTTGAAGGTTGCCGAGTACATGTCGTGTAAACGACGGTAAGTGGTGAGAGCGTGTATGAAGAAGTACACCCCTGCAGGGTTAACATGATCTATTCGAATAGCCGCGTCCGCGGTAAAGGACTACTTGGTTGCCTATACAGTTCATAGACAAGTAAATGGAAACTGTTAAAAGCCTCAAGATAAGTGTGAGTGCCGAGGATGGCTCTTCCGTAGGAAGACGGAGGCGGATCCTCGGTAGTGTATTGAATTGGTGAGTAGTGGACTCGTGTGCGAAAAACCATTTCAAGTTGAAGTATCGTAGGATAGTCTAGCCAAGAGTCAAAGCTGGCTTGCTGCAATAACTCCACCAACCCTTCTTGATACTAAGCATGTATGTAGGATCTGATGTAAGTCTTGCTGAGTACCTTTGTACTCATGTTGCTATAATTTACATTTTTACAGAAGACGCTGCAACCCCTTCTGATGGGTTCTATGTAGACGTTGACATCAACGAGTAGGCTAAAGACCCAGGTGGTGACCCTGAGCTTGTGAAGGACCTTGTAGTATAGCTAGGCTTCCCAAGCCTCTTTTATTTTACTAGTTGTCTGTACTCAGACAAGTTACTTCCGCTGCTGATTTGTATGACTGTATGACTTGTATGTTGGGTCGTGAGACCCGTACCTTTGTGTATGTTATGTATGGCTCTCTGAGCCTTAAATAAAGTACTTGTGTCGTAGAGTCATGTTGTGATGCTTCGTTGTATTTGCACATATCGAGCATATTGTGTGTATGATTGAAATGCTTGGTATGTGTGGGATCTGACTATCTAGTTGTTTATCTTTAGTAGCCTCTCTTACCGGGAAATGTCTCCTAGTGTTACCGCTGAGCCATGGTAGCTTGCTACTGCTCTGGAACACTTAGGCTGGCCGGCATGTGTCCTTCTTCGTTCCTGTGTCTGTCCCTTCGGGGAAATGTCACGCTTTGAGTACCGGAGTCCTGTTAGCCCGCTACAGCCCGGTTTACTGGAGTCCTGCTAGCCCAGTGCTACAGCCCGGACCCACTTGCTGATGACCGACACGTTCGAAGCTGGGTCATGGATGCCTGTCCCTGTAAGTCTGTGCCACTTTGGGTTTACGACTAGTCATGTCAGCCCGGGCTCTTTATCATATGGATGCTAGCGACACTTTCATATACGCGAGCCAAAAAGCGCAAACGGTCCCGGGAAAAGGTAAGACGACACCCGTGGGGATACCGTGCGTGAGGCCGCAAAGTGATATGAGGTGTTACCAGCTAGATCGATGTGACATCGAGTCGGGGTCCTGACAGCGTTGGTAGCTTTAGTTGCATTAGCCCAACACACTCATATTGCCATGTTTCATGCATGCATCATATTGTTGCACATTGTTTGGTGATGCCTGTGTATCGTTATCCTTTACGACAGGATCTGTCCCCGAGGAGTACCGTGACTACCCTAACGAAGAACCGTATCCGTGCATCGAACCATCAGGCAAGCAACCAACCATTTGATCATATCGATACAATCCCATGTTCTCGCTCCTGCTCTCTTTTACTGCATTAAGACAACGCGATTCAAACTGCTGTGTGCTACGGTAGTTGAACCCATTTCCTCTGCATGACCTGTCATTGCCACAGTAACTAGATGAAACCCACTAGCATGCGTAGGAGTTGATTGAGCCATATGTATGTGTTGTTCCTACCTTGCTATGCCTGCTATGCTTAGAGTCGTGTCAGGTCTGGTTCATCTGGGTGATGGGCTAGAGTGAAATGATTATGTCGGTAATGAGAGTGGTGTGGTGAACACGATTTGGTAAAGGTATCGATGAGAGGCCATGTAGGAGTACATGGTGGGTTGTTTCATTGAAGCCGACCTTAAGCACTGAGATCTGTATGCGTGATTTAAGATACAGCTACTACCATGCATTGGGCCCTGAAATATGACCCCGCTCGACTTCTTATTCACCCTAGCTCTCTGTCCAGGAGTTGCAAGTAGTTTCTGGTGTTTGTAGCCTACTGGAGGCCGTGGACAGCGCTGACCGTAGGGGTGGGCTGTGATGCGGTAGGTACATGGTCGGGTGTACCGAATACCCGTTAGGTATCTCGGTAACCCTGTTCACATCGTTCGGGGCCGTATGGGAAACCCCGGCCGGACTCCCTGCGGATGGAACCTGAATAGGCGATAAACCTGGACTAGAGGCTTAAGTGTTTAGGTAGGTCGTGGTCTACACCCACGTCGGCTTTCGCTTGAAGTCTGCCGAGCACATGTCGTCTGCAGACGCTAAGTGGTGGAAACATGTATGAAGAAGTACACCCCTGCAGGGTTAACATGATCTATTCGAATAGCCGCGTCCGCGGTAAAGGACTACTTGGTTGCCTATACAGTTCATAGACAAGTAAATGGAAACTGTTAAAAGCCTCAAGATAAGTGTGAGTGCCGAGGATGGCTCTTCCGTAGGAAGACGGAGGCGGATCCTCGGTAGTGTATTGAATTGGTGAGTAGTGGACTCGTGTGCGAAAAACCATTTCAAGTTGAAGTATCGTAGGATAGTCTAGCCAAGAGTCAAAGCTGGCTTGCTGCAATAACTCCACCAACCCTTCTTGATACTAAGCATGTATGTAGGATCTGATGTAAGTCTTGCTGAGTACCTTTGTACTCATGTTGCTATAATTTACATTTTTACAGAAGACGCTGCAACCCCTTCTGATGGGTTCTATGTAGACGTTGACATCAACGAGTAGGCTAAAGACCCAGGTGGTGACCCTGAGCTTGTGAAGGACCTTGTAGTATAGCTAGGCTTCCCAAGCCTCTTTTATTTTACTAGTTGTCTGTACTCAGACAAGTTACTTCCGCTGCTGGTTTGTATGACTGTATGACTTGTATGTGGGGTCGTGAGACCCGTACCTTTGTGTATGTTATGTATGGCTCACTGAGCCTTAAATAAAGTACTTGTGTCATAGAGTCATGTTGTGATGCTTCGTTGTATTTGCACATATCGAGCATATTGTGTGTATGATTGAAATGCTTGGTATGTGTGGGATCTGACTATCTAGTTGTTTATCTTTAGTAGCCTCTCTTACCGAGAAATGTCTCCTAGTGTTACCGCTGAGCCATGGTAGCTTGCTACTGCTCTGGAACACTTAGGCTGGCCGGCATGTGTCCTTCTTCGTTCCTGTGTCTGTCCCTTCGGGGAAATGTCACGCTTTGAGTACCGGAGTCCTGTTAGCCCGCTACAGCCCGGTTTACCGGAGTCCTGCTAGCCCAGTGCTACAGCCCGGACCCACTTGCTGATGACCGACACGTTCGAAGCTGGGTCATGGATGCCTGTCCCTATAAGTCTGTGCCACTTTGGGTTTACGACTAGTCATGTCAGCCCGGGCTCCTTATCATATGGATGCTAGCGACACTATCATATACGTGAGCCAAAAGGCGCAAACGGTCCCGGGCAAAAGTAAGGCGACACCCGTGGGGATACCGTGCGTGAGGCCGCAAAGTGATATGAGGTGTTACCGGCTAGATCGATGTGACATCGAGTCGGGGTCCTGACAGCGTTGGTATCAGAGCCGGACTGCCTGTAGGTTCTCCAAGCCAAACTGGTCGATGTTGAGTCTAGAAATTCTTTAGTTATATGTAGGGGAATTGTTTGTGGGATGGAACGTAAGGCTCTTTTTACTCCTTTATCTTATGACATTCTGATCTGAGTCAGTCCATTCTTCTACCGGGGGTTAAGGAATTAGGATCTATTCTCTCTATCAGGATCACGTGTTACTAATCAGTAGTACCTTATAAGTTTGATGGATACAAGCCTAGATCAGTTCTACTACCACATTATGTTGTTAGAATGGATTCAGAACTTCGATATGATGATGTTGAGTGTGTATGAAATCCTTTGTCAAATGTCTCAAAATCCTTCTTGAGCATTTACAGCTGTTATGCTGCCAAAATTTCGCTAGAAATTCTAATGCCTTTGCATTATGACTGTGCTTTCAGATGGCCACTCGCGACCTCAATCAAGTGGTTCGCCTGACTCGATGCCTAGATGTACCCGGCCATACTGCCAAGTTGGTCAGGGTAATGACTGAGGCTGGATACCGCTGGTATCCTGAGTACACGGTTGAAGAGCAATTCCGAGACTTTAATCAAAGCCAGTATCTCTGCACTGTCAGGATATTTTCATCTTATCCTGGGTCCACTGAGCCCCTTCACTGCTCCTATGGACTCGGGGTTACTATTGAGATGGCTGTGCAGGACGCCGCCTACTCTATGATGACCATCATGCGAGTCAGATCTGGTCTATTTCGGGACTCTGATTTCCGGTATATGCCAGGATCACTTCCGGGAGCACAAGTGTATCTTCAGGCTATCTATGCTGACCCCACTCAGGAGGATTCACGGACTCGCACCACTGCTGAGATGCTCGAGGATAAGGACCGTGAAAATCGGGCCTTGAGGTTAGAGCTCTTCAATACCCGTGCTGACCATTGGGCCACATTGACTCGGTTTGCACCGGCGGTGCAAGCTGGATATTCGGATATGCGCAATCTCTATCCTGTGAGATCTGCTCTGCCAGACGTGATGGGTTGGCGTGATGTAGGAGGCATCACCCCACCTCGCGGTCCCCGCAGGCCACCGTCTGTTGGTCCAAGGCCTCATCCTAGCCCCTATGGTCCACAAGCTCCGCGAGATCGTCTGTTTCCGGATGATCATGTTGAGCTTCCAGGCTATGGAGGTGACTTCTACGAGGACTACTACGGATCGGTCTGAGTTGGTGGTAGTATCACTAGTTCGCACTAGCTGAGTCGTCTATCGTCCCGCGTGACTCGTGGGATATGACCTAGTTTGTACTCTTTCCGGAGGTGTAGAAAATAATGTATAGGAGCTTGGAATGCCTCCGATGAGATGTAATCCTCTTTTCACCGTAATAGTACTTTGTTTGGTCTTGTACTAAACCCTGTATGGTGTGTATGACGATGGAATAAAGAAGCAGTTTCTGTATCTACCATGTCATACGGATGATCATCTTGCATTTCGAGTTATTCCTTACATTCTATCCTATGTCGGAATTTTATCATCCTGACTAAATCGTTGTCTTGTTTACCTAGGATGGTCAACACGCGCACTAACCCTGCTCCTCAAGAGCAGGCCGAAGGCAGTGAAGTCAGGGATGCAAATCTGCCTCATCCCCCTTCCCTAGCCGAGGTTATGATGGAAGCTGAGAGAAACAAGCGGGAGACCAACCGTTTGTTGGAGCGTATTGAACAAAACACAGCACACCATCAGAGGACTAACGTGGTGTCACTCAGTGATTTTATCAAATTACATCCACCCTCGTTCCACCACTCCGTCGAGCCTCTCGACGCTGATGATTGGCTTCGCAGTATCTCTCACAAGCTGCGTTCCGCGCTAGTAGCTGAGGCTGACAAGGTCACCTTTGCTGCATATCATCTTGAAGGCCCCGCCAGTCTATGGTGGGAGAATTATGGAGCTATGCGCCCAGTGGGCCATGTCACTACTTGGGGTGAATTCAGCGAGGCTTTCCGTGAACATCACATTCCGGAGGGTCTCATGGACCGTAAACGTGAGGAATTTTGCAATTTCACCCAAGGCCGACTCTCTGTGGATGCTTATAGCAGGGAGTTTGGTAACCTCGCACGATATGCAACTGAGGAAGTTTCTACTGATGCCAAGAAGCAAGCAAGGTTCTGTAAGGGACTTAGTCCTGAGCTTCGCCGCGACCTCCGTCTGCATGAGTGCACATCTTTTCAGAAACTTGTCAACAAGGCCATCAGTGCTGAAACTGGTCAGACTGATTATGACGCAACACGCAAGCATGGCCGTGACATGGGTTCCTCATCCGGTGCTGGTCCTCAGAAGCGCCGCGTGTGGGTGCCCAACACCGCCCTGCCACCCAGGTTCACACCGAGGCCATCTTTCCAGGCGCCTCGCCCTGTTCAACAGTCTGCTCCAGCCAAGCCCTATGGGGGTCCAACCAACAATGCTCCCCCGCGTACCAGTTCCGTGACCTGTTTCAAGTGTGGGGAATCTGGTCACTATATGCGTGAGTGTCCCCAGACCAACCCCAACCAGTCTGCTAAAGCTGTTGGCCGTGGCAAACCGACAGGGAAAGTGTTCCACGCCAAGCCGGCCACCGCTACACGTGGCCATGTCAACTGTATCTCTGCCGAAGAAGCTCAAGAAGATCCCAACGTCGTTCTCGGTACGCTCCTTGTTAATTGCCACCCGGCATCTGTTCTTTTCGATACAGGAGCCTCTCATTCATTTATATCCGAGAACTATGCTCGCTTGCATAACACCGCATTCTGTGACATGCCATCCACTATGGAAATTTCTACTCCTGGTTCTAGATGGCAGACCTCCAGGGTAAGTTATGGAAATGAAATCCAAGTCGACAGACTTGTTTTCCTTGCATCTTTGATAGCTCTCAAATTTTCAGATATTAATATCATTTTGGGTATGGACTGGATGTCAGCCCATCATGCCAAAATCGATTGCTTCTCTAGGACTGTTCAACTCACCCATCCTTCGGGAAAGATAGTCAATGTCTTGACCCGAATAGCCAAGCGACAATTATATTCTCTTAACGCCAGCCCTTTGCCAGACCTTGAGGACGTTCCGGTAGTCCGTGACTTCCCGGATGTCTTCCCAGAGGAATTGCCAGGTGTTCCACCTGACAGGGATGTTGAGTTCGTAATAGACCTCATTCCAGGAACTGTGCCGATTGCTAGAAGACCCTATAAGATGGCACCACTAGAACTAGCCGAGCTTAAGAAACAACTCGATGAGTCCTTGAAAAAGGGTTTCATCCGACCTAGTTCATCTCCGTGGGCTTGCCCCGTCCTCTTCGTCAAGAAGAAAGATGGTACGGACCGGATGGTTGTAGATTATCGACCTGTCAATTTGGTCACAATCAAGAACAAATATCCGCTCCCCAGGATCAACGACCTGTATGATCAGCTCGCTGGATCCTCAGTCTTCTCCAAAATGGATTTGAGGTTGGGCTACCATCAAATTAAAATCAGAAACGGGGACATCCCTAAAACGGCCTTTGTTACTCGTTATGGCCAATATGAGTACACCGTTATGTCCTTCGGTTTAACCAACGCTCCAGCCACCTTTTCTCGGTTAATGAACTCAATCTTCATGGAGTATTTGGATAAATTCGTCGTAGTTTATCTCGATGATATACTCATCTACTCCAAGAACGAGGAAGAACATGCCGAACATCTAAGGCTAGTGTTGAAGAAACTTCGAGAGCACCGCCTTTATGCCAAGTTTTCCAAATGTGAATTCTGGTTGTCGGAAGTGACCTATCTGGGTCATTTAATATCTGGTAAAGGTATTGCTGTTAACCCTGAGCGAGTTCAAGCCGTTCTTAACTGGACTCCACCTAAATTGGTCAAGCAAGTTCGGAGTTTTCTAGGCTTAGCGAGCTATTGCCGTCGCTTTGTCGAAAACTTCTCCAAGGTTGCCAAACCTCTAACCGAACTCCTCAAGAAAGATAAGAAGTTCGAGTGGACTCCACAATGTGAGCACAGCTTTCAGGAACTGAAAAGACGCCTGACTTCTGCTCCCGTACTGGTACCGCCAGACTTCTCTAAGGACTTTGTTATCTACTGCGACGCCTCGCGACAAGGACTAGGTTGCATTCTCATGCAAGATCGACACGTAATTGCCTACGCTTCACGGCAATTGCACCCACATGAGGAGAATTATCCTACTCATGATCTAGAGCTTGCAGCTGTAGTCTATGCACTTAAGACCTGGCGACATTACCTCCTCGGTAATCGTTGCGAAATATTCACTGATCACCAAAGTCTGAAGTACATCTTCACCCAACCAGATTTGAATCTCAGGCAAAGACGTTGGGTCGAGTTGATCACAGATTTCGACTTAGGGATAACCTACACCCCAGGGAAAGCCAACGTCATGGCTGATGCGCTAAGTCGTAAATCTTATTGTAACAATCTGATGTTACAACAAAGTCAACCGCTTCTCCATGAGGAATTTCGGAAGCTTAACCTTCACATTGTTCCTCAAGGATTTCTTTCCACCTTGGTGGCAAAACCTACTCTTACGGATCAAATCATCTCTGCCCAAAAGCGAGATAAGGGAATATCTAAAATTAAAGAGAACATTGCTAGCGGAGGTGCTAGTTGTTTCTCCACAAATGATCATGGTGTTGTGTACTTTGAGAACCGTCTAGTGGTTCCCAAGAACCAGCATCTACGGCAGTTGATCCTTAAGGAGGCTCATGAATCTCCTCTCACCATTCATCCCGGTAGTACTAAGATGTATCAGGACCTACGCCAGAGGTTCTGGTGGACTAGGATGAAGAGAGAAATTGCTCAGTATGTTGCAAATTGCGACGTCTGTCGTCGTGTTAAAGCAGAGCACCAACGGCCTGCTGGCACCCTTCAACCCTTAGCTATTCCTGAATGGAAATGGGATAAAATTGGTATGGATTTCATTACCGGTTTTCCCAGGACCAAGAGAGGGAATAATGCTATCTTTGTCGTTGTCGATCGTCTTTCCAAAGTAGCCCATTTCTTACCTGTTCGTGAGAGTATAACCGCTAGTCAATTGGCAGACTTATACATCTCCCGAATAGTGTCTCTCCATGGTGTTCCTTTGGAAATTAACTCGGATCGAGGAAGTCTTTTCACCTCTCGATTTTGGGAAAGTTTCCAAAATGCTATGGGAACCCGTCTCTCCTTTAGCACCGCCTTCCACCCTCAGTCGAGCGGTCAAGTGGAACGCGTCAACCAGATTCTAGAAGACATGCTTCGAGCCTCTGTTATCTCATTCGGGATGGACTGGGAGAAGTGCCTTCCATTTGCCGAATTCGCTTACAACAACAGCTATCAATCTAGCTTGGGTAAAGCCCCTTTTGAAGTTCTCTATGGACGACGGTGTCGAACACCCCTTAACTGGTCAGAGACCGGGGAAAGACAATTCTTTGGCCCGGACATGATTCAGGAAGCAGAAGAACAAGTTCGTATCGTTCGTGAAAAGTTGAAAACAGCCCAATCCCGTCAAAAGAGTCAATATGACCGAAAGCATAAGGCTATGACTTTCGAGGTTGACGAGAAGGCTTACCTTCGGGTTACCCCTCTGAAGGGAACCCATCGTTTCGGTATTAAAGGCAAATTGGCTCCTCGTTACATTGGACCTTTTCGCATTCTCGCCAAACGAGGAGAAGTTGCCTACCAGTTGGATCTACCTCCGCACCTCTCCAGAGTCCACGATGTCTTCCACGTTTCTCAACTCAGGCGTTGCTTCTCGGATCCTATCCGTGGAGTGGACCACGAAACGCTTGATCTCCAAGATAATCTTACATATCGAGAGTACCCCATTCGTATCCTCGATCAGGCCGAGCGTACCACTCGACGTCATAATATCAAGTTTCTCAAAGTACAATGGTCGCACCATTCTGAAGATGAAGCAACTTGGGAAAGGGAGGATCGTCTTCGACTCGAGTATCCCGCCTTCTTCCCGGAGGAACCCAAATCTCGGGGCGAGATTCTTTTGAGTGGGGGTGAGTTGTCACATCCTAGTTAGCCATGCATTAGAGTGTTGCTTCATGTTTACTTTTTCATCAGAAACCTGAAATGGGGATGACAGAACCCCCAGTCCCCTCTGAAACCAATTAGGGTTTACTAAAAATAATTTTCAATGAACCTGAAATGCCCTTCTAAAATGCCCATCATTTTTGTCTTGGTTCAGAACCTCTGCCAAAAGTGGTGCACATTTTCCTAGGCCATCCTAAGGTTTTTGAATTAAATCATAAATAGTAGAATTTGGGCATTTAAAATTATATAAAATATTTAAATGCTCAAATATCTCCAAACTAAAATGTTTCATGTTGGAAATAATCCAACTATGGAACAGGAGTAATTTGGTGATTTTTGAAGTTGCCTAGGTATTTTATTAAATTCAACAAAGTTGCAGATATATTAAATAAATACAGAAACAGAAAAAAAGGGGAAAGCTTACCTAGCGCCACCGCAGGCCCACCAGCCAGCCCACCTGGCCGGCCCAGCCCGGCCACCGCTCCAGCGAGCTTCTTGGCTCGCCAGGCAGGCAGCCAAGGTGCTCGGCGGCGGCACCGCAGCTCGCCACGCAGCTGCTCGCCGCCTCGCCGCCTCCCTCGCCCGACTAAACGCCGGCGCCGCTGGCATTGACTTTGACCACGGGTGGGCCCTGGTTGACTCCCCTGAGTCAATGACAGGTGGGGCCCAGCCCTGTTAATTAAACAGGATTAGTTTTAATTAAATTTTAATTAAAATAATCACCCTGACATGCGTGACCCACTGTCAGGTTTGACCCAGACCTGTTCCGTTGACCTGCTGACGTCACACTGACGTCAGGCTAACGCAGTAATTGATTTTCTGGATTTAATTTAAATCAGGAAATTCCAGAATATAATTTAAACTTCAAAAATTCATAACTTTTATTCTGTAACTCCAAATTGGACAAATTATATATGAAAAATGATCAGAAAAATCCAATCTATCCATCTGTACTATTTTCATGCATGATCAAACAAGTTAAATTGATGTTTTAAATAGAACAAGGAAAAGCACCTTAAAAGGCCATGTTTGAGTTTGAAATTTGAATCTTTGATTCAAATTTGTTCAAACCCTTCTGGTTTTAGTTGCATTAGCCCAACACACTCATATTGCCATGTTTCATGCATGCATCATATTGTTGCACATTGTTTGGTGATGGTTGTGTATCGGTGTCCTTTGCGACAGGTTCTGCCTCCGAGGAATACCGTGATTACCCTAACGAAGAACCGTATCAGTGCATCGAACCCTCAGGCAAGCAACCAACCATTTGATCATATCGATACAATCCCATGTTCTCGCTCCTGCTCTCTTTTACTGCATTAAGACAACGCGATTCAAACTGCTGTGTGCTACGGTAGTTGAACCCATTTCCTCTGCATGACCTGTCATTGCCACAGTAACTAGATGAAACCCACTAGCATGTGTAGGAGTTGATTGAGCCATATGTATGTGTTGTTCCTACCTTGCTATGCCTGCTATGCTTAGAGTCGTGTCAGGTCTGGTTCATCTGGGTGATGGGCTAGAGTGAAATGATGATGTCGGTAATGAGAGTGGTGTGGTGAACACGATTTGGTAAAGGTATCGATGAGAGGCCATGTAGGAGTACATGGTGGGTTGTTTCATTGAAGCCGACCTTAAGCACTGAGATCTGTATGCGTGATTTAAGATACAGCTACTACCATGAATTGGGCCCTGAAATATGACCCCGCTCGACTTCTTATTCACCCTAGCTCTCTGTCCAGGAGTTGCAAGTAGTTTCTGGTGTTTGTAGCCTACTGGAGGCCGTGGACAGCGCTGACCGTAGGGGTGGGCTGTGATGCGGTAGGTACGTGGCCGGGTGTACCGAATACCCGTTAGGTATCTCGGTAACCCTGTTCACATCGTTCGGGGCCGTATGGGAAACCCCGGCCGGACTCCCTGCGGATGGAACCTGAATAGGCGATAAACCTGGACTAGAGGCTTAAGTGTTTAGGTAGGTTGTGGTCTACACCCACGTCGGCTTTCGCTTGAAGTCTGCCGAGCACATGTCGTGTGCAGACGCTAAGTGGTGGAAACATGTATGAAGAAGTACACCCCTGCAGGGTTAACATGATCTATTCGAATAGCCGCGTCCGCGGTAAAGGACTACTTGGTTGCCTATACAGTTCATAGACAAGTAAATGGAAACTGTTAAAAGCCTCAAGATAAGTGTGAGTGCCGAGTATGGCTCTTCCGTAGGAAGACGGAGGCGGATCCTCGGTAGTGTATTGAATTGGTGAGTAGTGGACTCGTGTGCGAAAAACCATTTCAAGTTGAAGTATCGTAGGATAGTCTAGCCAAGAGTCAAAGCTGGCTTGCTGCAATAACTCCACCAACCCTTCTTGATACTAAGCATGTATGTAGGATCTGATGTAAGTCTTGCTGAGTACCTTTGTACTCATGTTGCTATAATTTACATTTTTACAGAAGACGCTGCAACCCCTTCTGATGGGTTCTATGTAGACGTTGACATCAACGAGTAGGCTAAAGACCCAGGTGGTGACCCTGAGCTTGTGAAGGACCTTGTAGTATAGCTAGGCTTCCCAAGCCTCTTTTATTTTACTAGTTGTCTGTACTCAGACAAGTTACTTCCGCTGCTGATTTGTATGACTGTATGACTTGTATGTTGGGTCGTGAGACCCGTACCTTTGTGTATGTTATGTATGGCTCTCTGAGCCTTAAATAAAGTACTTGTGTCGTAGAGTCATGTTGTGATGCTTCATTGTATTTGCACATATCGAGCATATTGTGTGTATGATTGAAATGCTTGGTATGTGTGGGATCTGACTATCTAGTTGTTTATCTTTAGTAGCCTCTCTTACCGGGAAATGTCTCCTAGTGTTACCGCTGAGCCATGGTAGCTTGCTACTACTCTGGAACACTTAGGCTGGCCGGCATGTGTCCTTCTTCGTTCCTGTGTCTGTCCCTTCGGGGAAATGTCACGCTTTGAGTACCGGAGTCCTGTTAGCCCGCTACAGCCCGGTTTACCGGAGTCCTGCTAGCCCAGTGCTACAGCCCGGACCCACTTGCTGATGACCGACACGTTCGAAGCTGGGTCATGGATGCCTGTCCCTATAAGTCTGTGCCACTTTGGGTTTACGACTAGTCATGTCAGCCCGGGCTCCTTATCATATGGATGCTAGCGACACTATCATATACGTGAGCCAAAAGGCGCAAACGGTCCCGGGCAAAAGTAAGGCGACACCCGTGGGGATACCGTGCGTGAGGCCGCAAAGTGATATGAGGTGTTACCGGCTAGATCGATGTGACATCGAGTCGGGGTCCTGACAGTCTATAAGCAAAAGTACCGAAAGGGCAAGTAAAAGTGGTATTTTCTTGATCTCGTGCTGACACAGGTATTTGAGAGAAACCAGAGTAACCATCTATAAAGCAAAAATGTGTATGTTTGGATAATCTTTCTAGCATTTGATCAATAAAAGGCAAAGGGCAATGATCCTTTTTAGTTTCTTTATTTAATTTGAGGAAATCAATTACCATCCTATAACCTGTAACAATTCTTTGTGGGATCAATTCATCTTTATCATTAGGAACGACAATAATACCTCTCTTCTTAGGGACACAATGGACAGGACTTACCCACTGACTATGAGCAATGGGATAAACTATACCTGCCTCCAGGAGCTTTAGTATTTCCTTTCTTACCACTTCTTTCATCTTAGGATTTAACCGTCGTTGGTGATCAATAACTGGTTTGGTGTCTCTCTCCAATTTTATTTTGTGTTGGCATAAGTGGGACTAATGCCCTTAATATCATCACGAGTATATCCAATATTAGCACGGTGCTTCTTCAGAGTTTTCAGTAATCTCTCCTCTTTTTGTTCTGAAAGGTTAGCACTAATAATAACAGGATATATCTTCTTTTCATCAAGATAAGCATATTTAAGAGTATCAGGTAACAGTTTAAGCTCAAACACGGGATCGCCCTTGGGTGGAGGAGGATCCCCTAGGATTTCAACATGCAAGTTGTGTTTCAAAATAGGTCCCTATTTAAAGAATACTTCATCTATCTCCCTTCTTTCATTCATAAACATATCATTTTCATGGTCTAGCAAATATTGTGCTAAAGGATCATTAGGAGGCACGACAGTAGAAGCAAGACCAACAATTTCATCCTTACTAGGCAATTCTTTATCATGGGGTTGTCTATGAAATTTAGCAAAATTAAACTCATGCGACATATCCCCCAAACCAATAGTAACAACATCCTTTTCAAAATCTATCTTAGCATTAACAGTATTCAAGAAGGGTCTACCAAATATAATGGGACAAAAGCTATCTTGTGGGGAACCAAAAACAAGAAAATCAGCAGGGTATTTAACTTTCCCACACAAGACTTCAATATCTCGAACAATCCCAATAGGTGAAATAGTATCTCTATTGGCAAGCTTAATCGCAACATCAATTTCTTCTATCTCAGCAAGTGCAATGTCATGCATAATTTCTTTATATAAGGAATGAGGTATTGCACTAGCACTAGCACCCATATCACATAAGCCATGATATCAATGATCTCTTACTTTAACAGAAATAACAGGCATGCCTACAACAGGTCTATGTTTTCTCTTAGTACCGGGTCTGGCGATTCTAGCAGCTTCATCACAGAAGTAAATAACATGCCCATCAACATTGTCAGCTAAGAGATCTTTAACCATAGCAATACTAGGTTCAACTTTAATTTGCTCAGGTGGTGTAGGTGTTCTAGTATTACTCTTACGAACCACAGTTGAAGCTTTAGCATGGTCCTTTATCCTAACAGGGAAAGGTGGTTTCTCAACATAAGCAGTAGGAACAATAGGATCATTATAAGTGACAGTCTTTTCTTCAACTTTAATAGGTGCAACTACTTTTACTTCAGTGGGGGATTATATTTAAACCACTTCTCCTTAGGGAGGTTAACATGAGTAGAAAATGATTCACAGAAAGAAGCTACTATCTCAGATTTAAGTCCATATTGAGTGTTAAATTCACGAAAAGCATCGGTATCCATAAAAGATTTAACACAATCAAACTTAGGTGTCATACATGACTCCTTACCTTTGTCGAGATCCCAATCTTCAGAGTTGCGTTTAATTCTTTCCAATAAATCCCATTCAAATTCAATAGTCTTCATCATAAAAGAACCAGTACAAGAAGTATCGAGCATGGAGCGATTGTTGAGAGAAAGCCGAGCATAAATTTTTTGAATAATCATTTCTCTTGAGAGCTCATGATTGGGGTATGAATATAACATTGACTTAAGCCTCCCCCAAGCTTGAGCGATGCTTTCTCCTTTGCGACGCCAAAAATTATATATATAATTACGATCACTATGAACAAGATGCATAGGATAAAACTTCTGATGAAATTCCAATTTTAACCGGTTGTAGTTCCATGATCTCAAATCATCACATAGCCTATGCCATGTCAATGCCTCTACCTTCAAAGATAAAGGGAAGACCTTCTTCTTGATAACATCATCGGGCATACATGCAAGCTTAAATAATCCACAAACTTCATCCACATAGATTAGGTGTAAATCGGTATGCAATGTTCCATCTCCTGTAAAGGGATTAGCTAGCAGTTTCTCTATCATACCCAAAGGAATTTCAAAGTAAACATTTTCAGCAGGTTCAACAGGTTGAGGAGCAACTCTTTGCTCTACTGGTTGGGGTGAAGATACCCCGAACAAGCCCCTCAAAGGATTATGTTCCATAGTAACAAGTGACAGTAAATTTCAGCAAACTATATAATTTTTTCCTTACCAAAGGCGCTTCACTCCCCGGCAACGGTGCCAGAAAAGAGTCTTGATGACCCACAAGTGTAGGGGATCTATCGTAGTCCTTTCGGTAAGTAAGAGTGTCGAATCCAACAGGAGCAGAAGGAAATGACAAGCGGTTTTCAGAAAGGTATTCTCTGCAAGCATTGAAATTATCGGTAACAGATAGTTTTGTGATAAGGTAATTCATAATGGGTAGCAAGTAACAAAAGTAAATAAGGTGCAGCAAGGTGGCCCAATCCTTTTTATAGCAAAGGACAAGCCTGAACGAGTTCTTATATAGAGAAAAGCGCTCCCGAGGACACATGGTAATTATCGTCAAGCTAGTTTTTATCACGCTCATATGATTCGCGTTCTTTACTTTGATAATTTGATATGTGGGTGGACCGGTGCTTGGGTACTTCCCTTTCTTGGACAAGCATCCCACTTATGATTAACCCCTATTGCAAGCATCCGCAACTACAGAAGAAGTATTAAGGTAAACCTAACCATAGCATGAAACATATGGATCCAAATCAGCCCCTTGCGAAGCAACGCATAAACTAGGGTTTAAGCTTCTATCACTCTAGATACCCATCATCAACTTATTACTTCCCAATGCCTTCCTCTAGGCCCAAACAATGATGAAGTGTCATGTAGTCGACGTTCACATAACACCACTAGAGGAAAGACAACATACATCTCATCCAAATATCGAACGAATACCAAATTCACATGACTAATTATAGCAAGACTTCTCCCATGTCCTTAGGAACAAACGTAACTACTCACAAATCATATTCATGCTCATAATCAGAGGGGTATTAATATGCATTAAGGATCTGAACATATGATCTTCCATCGAATAAACCAACTGGCATCAACTACTAGGAGTAATCAACACTACTAGTGACCCACAGGTACCAATCTGAGCTTTTGAGACAAAGATTGGATACAAGAGATGAACTAGGGTTTGAGAGGAGATGGTGCTGGTGAAGATGTTGATGGAGATTGACCCCCTCCCGATGAGAGGATCGATGGTGATGACGATGGTGATGATTGATGTCTACTACACAACCTTCTTCTTGTAGACGTTGTTGGGCCTGCAAGTGCACAGGTTTGTAGGACAGTAGCAAATTTCCCTCAAGTGGATGACCCAAGGTTTATCAATCCGTAGGAGGCTTAGGATGAAGATGGTCTCTCTCAAACAACCCTGCAACCAAATAACAAAGAGTCTCTTGTGTCCCCAACACACCCAATACAATGGTAAATTGTATAGGTGTACTAGTTCGGCGAAGAGATGGTGATACAAGTGCAATATGGATGGTAGAAAAGAGTATTTGTAATCTGAAATTATAAAAACAACAAGTTAACTAATGATAAAAGTGAGCGTAAACGGTATTGCAATGGTAGGAAACAAGGCCTAAGGTTCATACTTTCACTAGTGCAAGTTCTCTCAACAATAATAACATAGATAGATCATATAACAATCCCTCAACATGCAACAAAGAGTCACTCCAAAGACACTAGTAGTGGAGAACAAACGAAGATATTATGGTAGGGTACGAAACCACCTCAAAGTTATTCTTTCGGATCAATCTATTCAAGAGTTCGTACTAGAATAACACCTTAAGACACAAATCAACCAAAACCCTAATGTCACCTAGGTACTCCATTGTCACCTCAAGTATCTGGGGGCATGATTATACGATATGCATCACACAATCTCAGATTCATCTATTCAACCAACACAAAGTACTTCAAAGAGGGCCCCAAAGTTTCTACCAGAGAGTCAAGAATGTGTGCCAACCCCTATGCATAGGTTCATGGGCGGAACCCGCAAGTTGGTCACCAAAACATACATCAAGTGGCACATGATATCCCATTGTCACCACAGATAAGCACGGCAAGACATACATCAAGTGTTCTCATAAAAGACTCAATCCGATAAGATAACTTCAAAGGGAAAACTCAATTCACCACAAGAGAGTAGAGGGGGAGAAACATCATAAGATCCAACTAGCAAAGCTCGGGATACATCAAGATCGTGCCATAGAGGGAACACGAGAGAGAACACGAGAGAGAGAGATCAAACACATAGCTACTGGTACATACCCTCAGCCTCGAGGGTGAACTACTCCCTCCTCGTCATGGTGAGCGCCTGGATGATGAAGATGGCCATCGGTGAGGGATGCCCCCTACGGCAGGGTGCCGGAATGGTCTCCCAAGAGGTTTTTGGTGGCTAAAGAGGCTTGCGGCGGTGGAACTCCTGATCTATCTTGATATTCGATGTTTTTACAGTACGTAGGCTTGTATAGGCGAAATAAGTCGGTCGGGAGGTGCTCGAGTGGCCCACGAGACAGGGGGGCTCACCCAGTAGGGGCAGGGGGGCGCCCCCTTATCTCCTGGCCTCCTCGAGGATCTTCTGACGTAAACTCCAAGTCTCCATGATGATGTTCTTACCAAAAATAACGATGCCGAAGGTTTTATTCCGTTTGGACTCCATTTGATATTCCTTTTCTTTGAAATACTGAAACAGGCAATAAAACAACAATATGGGCTAGGCCTTCGGTTAATAGGTTAGTCCCAAAAGTAATATAGAAGTGTATAATAAAGCCCATAATCATTCAAAACAGATAGTATAATAGCATGAATGCTTCATAAATTATAGATACATTGGAGACGTATCAGCATCCCCAAGCTTAATTCCTGCTCGTCCTCGAGTAGGTAAATGATAAAGAAAGAATTTATGAAGTGTGAATGCTAGAGGTGCACAAGTTTGATTAATGATAATTTCAATCACCTTTACTAGCATCATTATATGTCATAACAGTAGTTCATCTCATAAAACTTTTCACGAACTCGTAACAAGCAATTCACATGTTAAAGCATAGACCATAAACTTTCTTGAAAACTAGCAAACTTCATTCTTAGTCATCAAACAATTGCAATTCATCTTACTTTCAGGAAGAATCTATGTCAGAGCTTTGATTTAGCAAACTTCACATACTCAACTATCATATAGTCTTCTACAATTGTTAACACTCACGCAATACTTGTGGTTATGAAGTTTTAATCAGACACAGAGAAAGATTGGGGCTTATAATGTTGCCTCCAAACATATTCACCTTTGGGTGATGTCAACAATAATAGTTCATGCTAACGTACATCCAATTGGATATATATATATATATATATATATATATATATATATATATATATATCAGGATCACCCCAACACAAAGTGCTTGCCCAAGGATAAAATGAAAAAGGGAAAGGTGAAGATCACCTTGACTCTTGCATAAAGTAAAATAAATAAAGTAAAAGATAGGCCCTTCGCAGAGGGAAGCAGTGATTTGCAGAGGTGCCAGAGCTCGATTTTGTAATAGAGATAAATAATTTTGAGAGGTATGATCTCATTGTCAACATAATAACCAAGAGTTCTCAATATCTTCCATACTACATACATTATAGGCGGTTCCCAAACAGAATGGTAAATTTTTTTTACTCCCCCTCCACCAACAATCATCAATCCATGGCTTGCCCGAAACAATGCGTGGCTCCAACAAACATCAAACCTAGGGTAGTTTTGTTTGCAATTATTTTGATTTGAATTTGATCTTTTTGATCATGGGACTGGGCATCCCGGTTACCGACACTTTCTCGTGAGTGAGGAGCAGAGTCCACTCCGCTTGAGAATAACCCACCTAGCATGGAAGACACTGACATCCCCTAGTTGCTACATGAGCAATTCGGGCATACAGAACAAATTATAATTTGAAGGTTTAGAGTTTGGCACATGCAAACTTACTTGGAACGGCAGGTAAATACCGCATATAGGTAGCTATGGTGGACACTCATGGCAAAAACTGGGTTTAAGGATATTGGATGCACAAGAAGTATTCCCGCTTAGTACAGATATTTAGGCTAGCAAGGGGAAAAAGGCAAGCTCAACATGTTTGAACGATCCATGACAATATACTTTAACTGAGATGTGAGAAAACATAACCCATTACGTTGTCTTCCATGTCCAACATCAACTCTTTAGCATGTCATACTTAATGAGTGCTCACAATTATAAAATATGTCCATGATAATATATTTATATGTGAAGTCTCTCTTCCTTCAATATTCTTTCATGAATTGTTCAAATGACCAATATAATGCTTGCTAACCACCAATAATCTTACTATTCCTACTTCTTAGATGTGAAGTCATTACTCCCCATGGGATAAGCAAATGAAACATTTATAATTTCAGATTTATGACATTCAACTCATTCAACCATTTACTCATATGATATAAGTGAATCACACGAGTAAATGAACAACTACTCCAAAAAGATATAAGTGAAGATCAATGAGTAGTTAAATAATTATGCAACTATATGAAGACTCTCTCTCATAAAAGAATTTCAGATCTTGGTATTTTATTCAAACAGCAAGAAAATCAAAACAAAATGACATTGCAAGGATAGCACAACTCATGTGAAGAAGCAAAAACTTAGGTTCAACCGATACTAACCGATAGTTGTTGAAGAAAAAAGGTGGGATACCTACCGGGGCATCCCCAAGCTTAGATGCTTGAGACTTCTTGAAATATTATATTGGGGTGCCTTGGGCATCCCCAATCTTGAGCTTTTATGTCTCCTTAGTTCCTCTCATATTATGGTTTCTCTTCTTTTTATCAAAAGCTTCATCCACAACGAACTCAACAAGAACTCGTGAGATAGGTTAGTATAAACCAATGCAAAACCTTATCATTTTCTACTGTAACAAATCACTAATATTATTATTCAATATTGAATAATAAATGTCTCTGCATATTTAATACTCCTATCCTCAAATAGAATCATTAAACAAGCAAACATATGCAAACAATGCAAACATAACAGCAATCTGCCAAAATAGTATAGTCTGTAAAGAATGCAAGAGTATCAATACTTACCTAACTCCAACAATTATAAGAAAAATACTATGCTGTAGAAGATTTATCATAGCTCAATATGCAAAAGGATTCAACATTATACCATTCTCTGACTTTTCTAGGTAATTTTTGCAACAGCGGTAAACTTTCTGTTTTCAAACAGCAACATGTATACTAGCAAAATAAGCATGGTAAAGGATATACTTGACATTTTTATTGAAAATAAAGATGCAAAACATTATTCTAAATAACATCAGGCAAATACTAACAAAATAAAATGATGCTCCAAGCAAAACACATATCATGTGGCAAATAAAAATATAGCTCCAAGTAAAGTTACCGATGAATGAAGACGAAAGAGGGGATGCCTTCCGGCGCATCCCCAAGATTAGGCTCTTGGTTGTCCTTGGATATTACCTTGGGGCACCTTGGGCATCCCCAAGCTTAGTCTCTTGCCACTCCTTATTCCATAGTCCATCGAATCCTTACCCAAAACTTGAAAACTTCAACCACACAAAACTCAACACAAAACTCGTGAGCTCCGTAAGTATAAGAAAATAAATCACCACTTAGGTACTGTAATAAACTCATTCTAAATTCATATTGGTGTAATATCTACTGTATTCTAACTTCTCTATGGTTCATACCCTTACATACTAGCCATAGATTCATCAAAATAAGCAAACAACACAATGAAAACAGAATCTGTCAAAAACAGACCATTCTGTAGTAATCTGTATCAAACGTATACTTATGGAACCCCAAAAATTATGAAACAAATTGGTGGACCTGCGGAATTTGTCTATTGATCATCTGCAAAAAGAATTAACCTAAAAGCACTCCTCTGTAAAAAATGGCTGCTAATCTCGTGAGCTCTAAAGTTTCTGTTTTTTACAGCAAGATCATAAAGACTTCACCCAAGTCTTCCCAAAGGCTCTACTTGGCACTTTATTGAAACAAAAGATTACTACAGTAGCATAATAATGTGGGCACACAAAAACAGTAAGGGTAAATATTGGGATGTCTCCCAACAAGCACATTTCTTTAATGCCTTTTTAGCTAGGCATGATGATGACAATGATGCTCACATAAAAGATAAGAATTGAAACATAACGGGAGCATCATGAAGAATATGACTAGAACATTTAATCCTAACCCACTTCCTATGCATAGGGATTTTGTGAGCAAACAACTTATGGGAACAATAATCAACTAGCATAGGAAGGTAAAACAAGCACAACTTCAAGATTTTAAGCACATAGAGAGAAAACTTGATATTATTGCAATTCCTACAAGCGTATGTTCCTCTCTCATAATAACTTTCAGTAGCATCATGAATGAGTTCAACAATATAACCATCACCTAAAGCATTCTTTTCATGATCTACAAGCATAGAAAATTTACTACTCTCCACATAAGCAAAATTCTTCTCATGAATAATAGTGGGAGCAAACTCAACAAAATAACTATCATGTGAGGCATCATCCAAGTGAAAACTAAAATCATGATGACAAGTTTCGTGGTTATCATTATTCTTTATAGCATACAAGTCATCACAATAATCATCATAGATAGCAACTTTGTTCTCATAATCAATTGGAACCTCTTCCGAATTAGTGGAATCATCACTAAATAAAGTTGACACTCTTCCAAATCCACTTTCATATTCATCACAATAAGATTCAATATCCTCCAAAATAGTGGGATCAATACTACCTAAAGTTGACACTCTTCCAAACCCACTTTCATCAATATAATCATCATAAATAGGAGGCATGCTTTCATCATAATAAATATTCTCATCAAAACTTGGGGGACAAAAAATATCATATTCATCAAACACAGCTTCCCCAAGCTTGTGGCTTTGCATATAATTAGCATCATGGATATTCAAGGAATTCATACTAACAACATTCCCATCATGCTCATCATTCACATATTTCATGCCAAGCATTATATGTAATTCTTCTTCTAGCACTTGAGCACAATTTTCCTTTCCATCATTCTCATGAAAGATATTAAAAAGATGAAGCGTAAGAGGCACACTCAATTCCATTTTTTTGTAGTTTTCTTTTATAAATGAAACTAGTAATAAAACAAGAAACTAAAAGACTCGATTGCAAGATCTAAAGATATACCTTCAAGAACTCACCTCCCCGGCAATGGCGCCAGAAAAGAGCTTAGTTGACGGGGTGTGAGTGTCGTTTACCTAGCCTCCCCGGCAACGGCGCCAGAAAAGAGCTTGATGTCTACTACACAACCTTCTTCTTGTAGATGTTGTTGGGCCTGCAAGTGCACAAGTTTGTAGGATAGTAGCAAATTTCCCTCAAGTGGATGACCTAAGTTTTATCAATCCGTAGGAGGCGTAGGATGAAGATGGTCTCTCTCAAACAACCTTGCAACCAAATAACAAAGAGTCTCTTGTGTCCCCAACACACCCATTACAATGGTAAATTGTATAGGTGCACTAGTTCGGTGAAGAGATGGTGATACAAGTGCAATATGGATGGTAGAAAAGAGTATTTGTAATCTAAAATTATAAAAACAACAAGGTAACTAATCATAAAAGTGAGCGTAAACGGTATTGCAATGGTAGGAAACAAGGCCTAAGGTTCATACTTTCACTAGTGCAAGTTCTCTCAACAATAATAACATAGATAGATCATATAACAATCCCTCAACATGCAACAAGGAGTCACTCCAAAGACACTAATAGCGGAGAACAAACGAAGATATTATGCTAGGGTACGAAACCACCTCAAAGTTATTCTTTCGGATCAATCTATTCAAGAGTTCGTACTAGAATAACACCTTAAGACACAAATCAACCAAAACCCTAATGTCACCTAGATACTCCATTGTCACCTCAAGTATCTGTGGGCATGATTATACGATATGCATCACACAATCTTAGATTCATCTATTCAACCAACACAAAGTACTTCAAAGAGGGCCCCAAAGTTTCTACCGGAGAGTCAGGAACGTGTGCCAACCCCTATGCATAGGTTCATGGGCGGAACCCGCAAGTTGGTCACCAAAACATACATCAAGTGGAACATGATATCCCATTGTCACCATAGATAAGCACGGTAAGACATACATCAAGTGTTCTCATATAAGACTCAATCCGATAAGATAACTTCAAAGGGAAAACTCAATTCATCACAAGAGAGTAGAGGGGGTGAAACATCATAAGATCCAACTACAATAGCAAAGCTCGGGATACATCAAGATCGTGCCATAGAGGGAACACGAGAGAGAACACGAGAGAGAGAGAGAGAGAGAGAGATCAAACACATAGCTACTGGTAGATAGCCTCAGCCTCGAGGGTGAACTACTCTCTCCTCGTCATGGTGAGTGCCGGGATGATGAAGATGGCCACCGATGAGGGATCCCCCCTCCGGCAGGGTGCCGGAACGGGCTCCCGAGAGGTTTTTGGCGGCTACAGAGGCTTGCGGCGGCGGAACTCCTGATCTATCTTGATATTCGATGTTTTAGGGTACGTAGGCTTATATCGGCGAAATAAGTCGGTCGGCATGTGCTCGAGGGGCCCACGAGATAGGGGGCGCACCCAGTAGGGGGGGCGCCCCCTATCTCCAGGCCTCCTCGAGGATCTTCTGACGCAAACTCCAAGTCTCCAGGATGATATTCTTCCCAAAAATAACACTGCCGAAGGTTTCATTCCGTTTGGACTCCATTTGATATTCCTTTTCTTCAAAATACTGAAACAGGCAATAAAACAACAATATGGGTTGGGCCTGCGGCTAATAGGTTAGTCCCAAAAGTAATATAAAAGTGTATAATAAAGCCCATAATCATTCAAAACAGATAGTATAATAGCATGAATGCTCCATAAATTATGGATACGTTGGAGACGTATCAATGATTTCCCCCTCCCGGAGGGATGTTTCCCCGGCAGAACAGCTCCGCCGAAGCCCTAGATTGGTTCTGCCAAGGTTCCGCCTCGTGGCAGCGGTGTTTCGTCCCAAAAGCCTGCTTATGATTTTTTCCAGGGTAAAAGACTTCATATAGTAGAAGATGGTCACCAGAGGGCTGCCAGGGGGCCACGAGGCAGGGGGCGCGCCCAGGGGGGTAGGGCGTGCCCCACCCTCGTGGACAGGGTGTGGGCCCCCTCTGGTACTTTCTTCGCCCAGTATTTTTTATTAATTCCAAAAATGACTTTCGTGGAGTTTCAGGACTTTTGGAGTTGTGCAGAATAGGTCTCTAATATTTGCTCCTTTTCCAGCCCAGAATTCCAGCTGCCGGCATTCTCCCTCTTCATGTAAACCTTGTAAAATAACATAGAATATGCATAAGTATTGTGACATAACGTGTAATAACAGCCCATAATGCAATAAATATCGATATAAAAACATGATGCAAAATGGACGTATCAACTTCCCCAAGCTTGGACCTCGCTTATACTCAAGCGGAAGCCGAAATCGAAAAATATGTCCACATGTTTAGAGATAGAGGTGTCGATAAAATAAAATACGGACATGAGGGCATCATGATCATTCTTATAACAGCAACATATATATATATATATATTGGCATATAATTTCTTATGATAATGTAACAATCTATACACAATGTCAAGTATGAATCAGAAACTTCATTGAGAACCAACAAACTATGATCTCGGTCATTGAAGCAATTGCAATTTATCATAACATCAGAAAGAGTCAATATAAGAGCTTTTCAGCAAGTCCACATACTCAACTATCATTTAGTCTTTCACAATTGCTAACACTCACACAATACTTATGGGTATGGAGTTTCAATCGGACACAGAGAAAGATAGGGGCTTATAGTGTTACCTCCCAACCTTTTTGTCGGTGTACTAGAGTACCGGGGGCTCCTGTCGGTGTACTAGAGTAGGGGTACCCTAGTATCCCGAACTTGTGCACGGGCAGTTGCAGCGCCCCGCGGCAAGGTTTGCCGGATGACCGCCGGGGCCCTCCATGGTTCCTCTGGAGCCATTCAAGAACAAAGTATTTAAGCTCAGGAGACAAGTCCCTGGCAAGAGGAGCTTGCCGGGAAGGCCAACCAAGGCATTCCAAGGAACTTGCCGCGACGCGCCGCGCGTCCCGGCAAGGCCCGATGAGTGACAAGCTTCCAGACCCGACAAGACAACAGCCGCGGCAAGGCGCTTGCCGCGGCAGGCTACCACTCTGTACCCACGCTCCAGCACATCCACCAACGTGTCGCTCTGGGGGCCTTTCTAGGCGCGCGTGGCGAGAGGCTGTGTAGCTAGCGGTGCACGGTGGCATGCGAAGCTGACAAGACTGCCATCATGGTGAGCGGTGGCGCCCCTGACGGTCCCTTTTTACACTGTTTGGGCGACGCAGACGGGCATTTAATGCCTTTGTCCCCTGCCGTCAGGGTTAGGTAGGATGCACTATGCAGGTGGTTGTACCAACCGCAACTTCTTTTCCATTTTTACCCTCGTCTGCGTTGCCACCTGTCGGTGACCCCTTGAACATATAAAAGGAGGCCCATGCGCAACGTAGAAGGGGTTTGAACCCAGAAAAGGCTCACGCTCGGTCTCGTTAGCAGCTCGTGTGTACTATAGCACTCAGCGCTCCCGAGCAAGAACACAATACAACCAGACAAGCAGCGGTAGGAGTATTATCTCTCCGGAGAGCTCCGAAGCTGGGTAAACTGCTCGTGTGCTTCGCCTCGATCCGCTCTTCGTGCGATCTCCGCCCCCCGCTGAACCGAAAGGGGCCCGGTCCGCCGGCCCCATAGGTGTTCATGGATCAGTTTCCCCGACATCTTTGGTGCGCCAGGTAGGGGGCGTCGAGATTGCGTGAACCTGATCCGGCGTTCACACGAGCTAGATCTTCATTTTCTTCATCGACATGCCACCGAAGAAGAAGACTTCGGCGGCAGCTGCTCCATCTACGTCACTTCCACCACCACTGGAGCAAACGGGTGGTGGAGTAGACGCCGGCGGAAGAACTGACGTCGACGAGGAAGCTCACGATGCTGCCAGGTCCAAGGACAAGGCTGCACAGACCTCGGCGTCCGTACATGTCCCGCGCCCATCTCAGGAGGCGCAGGACCGATAGCGTCATGGTATTCGCAGTACCATATGTTCGTTGGGACAAGATCGAGCTGGTGGATCTCGGGGTGCTCAAGACCAGCATGCACGCCAACGTGCTGGCACGAGCGAGACACGGTCGCCTGGACGGGATGATGCTCCTTCTAACATAGTTAGAAGTCTGAGCATATCCCGCTCCTCGCACCGTTCGCCACTGCCGCCCACCACTCCAGCAGAAGCTTTGGCGCGAGCTCAGCTGCTCCTGGATTACCCTCCAGCGGAAGACAAGATCGACAAATGGAGGGCCACCATTCAGAGTCTCATCGGCTTCGCCAACGGCGACACTCCGCAGCAGCCAACTGCATCGCAGCCGCGGCAGGACTGCCAGGCACGAGCCGGTGGTGACGAAACCGGTGGGGGTGCAACCACCATGCACTCTCCACGCCGAAGGCCAAGATCGCCAACTCGCCGGATCCACCTCGACAGCGACTCCACCGCATCGTCAGATCCACGAGCTCGTCGTGATCAGCACCAAGTTCTTCACGAACGACAGCAAGAAGACGCTCGTACTCGCATCGAGCACCGAAGAGAAGCGCGACGTCAATCCGACAAGCGCGCTCGGCCCTCTGTTGACATGCATGCGCCAGGGGAACCAGGCAACTTGCCGTACGCGGTAGGTTGCCCTGCATTCACTCGTGAGCTGCGGCAAGTCCAGTGGCCCAGCACGAAGAATTTCAAGCCAGATATACCAGAGAAGTATGACGGCAAGTCGCATCCGTCGGAGTTCCTCAGCATCTACACCATCGCGGTGCAAGCTGCTGGGGGGCGGGACGACAAGATCCTTGCCAACTACTTCCCGCTGGTGCTCAAGCCCAATGTCAGATCCTGGCTCATGCACTTGCCGGACAACTCCATATCCTCCTGGGCTGATCTGTGCCATCAGTTTGTCGGTGCCTTTACAGGCGGCCACAAGCCTCATGGCCAAGAAAGCGACCTTCATTTGCTCACCCAGAAGGAAGGAGAGCCCCTGCGCAAGTACATTCAGAGATTCAGCCGTGTACAACACAACATCCCAGATGTCCACCCTGCTGCGGTAATCAACACGTTCCATCAGAACGTGCGAAACCGTAGGATGCGAGAGGAGATGGCGATGTGCAAAATCAGAGACATCAGTGAGCTATATGCCCTGGCCGACAAGTGTGCGCGTGCTGAGGAAGGGAGGAAACTCCCCAGAGAGAATGCAGGAGCAGGAGGATCTGATAGTGAGGAGACTGCCCCGGCAAAGAAAAACCGGCGGCGGAACAAGAGGAAGAAGAGAGGCAAAGAGGTGCTGGTCGTTGAGCAGTCCGGCAAGAAGCCCAAAGCCGGTAGCTCCGGCAAGGAGGTTGCCGCAGCTGTGACGGTCGCCGACAAGCAGGACAACACCAACAAGCAGTATTGCAAGATCCACCGCACCAAGGGCCATGACCTCCAGAGCTGCAAGAAGGTCGAGCTGCTTGTAGAATAGCAAAAGGCTGAATACGAGCGACGCGACAAGGAGAAAGCCCAGGAAGGTGCTAGAGGAGCCAGCAAGAAACATCCCGCCCGAGGAGGACGCCGCAGCAAGGCCAAGCAGTGGCAAGGGGACAGACCTCCCCGCGGTCGCGACAAGGATGAAGACGACGACGTCCATGAAGATATGGATGATGACAAGACCGACGAGCAGGAGTTCCAGAAAGCCACAGAGGTCCTGTGCGTTGACGGTGGTGCTTCTCTGCATACTTCACACCGCCAGCTCAAGCAGTGGGTGCGGGAAGTCAATGCGGCAGAACCACCCGTCGAGTCACGCAAGCCTCTGAAATGGTCCAGCACGCCTATCATCTTTGATATTGAGGACCACCCTGATCGCATAACTGCGGTCGGGTGCTTGCCGATGTTGGTTTCACCAACTATCCGCAACCTCAAGGTCACTAAGATGCTAGTTGACGGCGGGGCCGGCTTGAACCTGATCTCCTCCGCGGTACTCCAGAAACTCCAGATCCCTGATGGCGAGCTCGAAGAGACTGGCACATTCCAAGGAATTAATCCGAGAAGGAGCAAGCCGAAGGGAAAGATCACATTGCCAGTGACATTTGGCAGCAAGCTGAACTTCAGGACTAAGAGGGTCACTTTTGACGTTGCTGATTTTCCATTGCCTTACAATGGGATACTCGGCCGTCCAGCACTTTCCAAGTTCATAGCAGCCTCTCACTATGCATACAACGTAATGAAGATGCCAGGCCCGATAAGTGTCATCTCTGTCCCTGGCGACAAGAAGGATGCTCTTATCTGCGCCGACAAGATTTACCGGGAAGCAGCAGCCGCAACAGATCGCAAGTCACTTGCCGCTGAAGCTCCCGGGGCGAAGAAGAACACCAAGTCCGGCAAGAGTTCTGATGCCCACTCCGGCAAGTGCACCTCTTCGGAGTGCTGTGCTACCATCGAGGACGCACCATCGAGCTCCACCGACAAGCGTAAGAAGACAATTGTAGCTCCACCAGAGACCAAGAAGGTGTCCGCCAAGGAGGACGACACTGGTGGTACCTTCACCATCAGTGCCACTCTCGACCCTAAATAGGAAAGCGCGCTCATTGCTTTCCTGCGGGCGAACGTCGACGTGTTTGCATGGCAACCGTCTGACATCCCCGGTGTTCCCAGGAAAGTAATCGAGCACCATCTCGCCGTCTGCCCTCATGCGCGGCCCGTCAAGCAAAAAGTCAGGAAACAGGCATTGGAGCGCCAAGAATTCATTGCAGAAGAGATCAAGAAATTGGAAGCAGCAGACCTTGTCAGAGGAGTGCTCCATCCCACGTGGTTGGCCAATCCTGTAGTCGTGTGCAAGGCAAACAGGAAATGGAGGCTTTGTATCGACTTTACCGATGTTAACAAAGCTTGTCCCAAAGACCCATTTCCCCTGCCGCGCATCGACCAGATTGTTGACTCCACGGTCGGATGTGACTTGCTTTCGTTTCTTGATGCATACTCAGGATACCATCAGATCTTCATGGAAGAAGAGGATGAGGAGAAGACCGCATTCATTACCCCATGTGGCACATATTGTTTCGTACGGATGCCTTTCGGTTTGAAGAATGCTGGTTCAACATTTGCAAGGGTAGTCCATGACGCTTTTGAGCCACAAATGCACAGAAATGTGGAAGCCTACATGGATGACATAGTGGTCAAGAGCAAGGACAGAGCGACTCTGATTCAAGATTTAGACGAAACCTTTGCAAATCTGCGCAAGATCAACCTCAAGCTTAACCCCGAGAAGTGCGTGTTTGGAGTCCCCTCCGGCAAGCTTCTCGGGTTCTTCGTGTCTCAGCGGGGAATTGAAGCCAATCCCGACAAGATCAAGGCCATTGAGCAGATTGAAGCACCAAAGCACGTCAAGGATGTACGAAGGCTTGCCGGTTGCGTAGCTGCTCTCAGCAGGTTTATCTCTAGGTCTGCTGAGCGCGCCCTGCCATTTTTCAAAATATTGAAAAAGGCGGGTCCAATGAAATGGACTCCGGAAGCGGAGGCTGCGCTGCAGGACTTAAAGAGATACCTGTCCTCCACTCCAACACTTGTCGCACCTAACCCACAAGAGAAGTTGCTGCTATATATAGCGGCAACAAATCAAGTGGTTAGTGTTGCGTTAGTGGCGGAGAGGGAGGCGGATGATGAGCCGGCAACCATGGCAAGTGCGTCCAGCGATAAGCAAGGGACTTCGCCGGCAAGCTCTGGTCCCGACAAGGATGGATCTGCGCAGGCGCGTGAGGAGATGCAGAAGAGAATGGTGCAGCGCCCAGTTTACTTTGTCAGTTCCCTTCTGTAGGGGGCTAGGTCAAGGTACTCTGGTGTGCAGAAGTTGCTTTTCGGCCTTCTCATGGCCTCGAGAAAGATGCGCCATTACTTCCAAGCACATGAGATCACAGTTGTCACTCGCTTTCCGTTGAAGAGGATACTGCAAAATCCAGAAGCAACAGGCAGGATTGTCGAGTGGGCACTGGAACTGTCAAGCTTTGGCCTCAAGTTTGAGAGCACTTCAACTATCCAAAGCAGAGCATTGGCAGAGTTCATAGCGGAGTGGACGCCAACACTAGATGAAGAAATTCCAGAAATGAGCATCCCCGTCAAGGAAGCAAGCAAAGAGTGGTTGATGTACTTTGACGGTGCCTTCTCGCTGCAAGACGCCGGTGCGGGCGTGCTACTCGTTGCACCCACCGGAGAGCACCTCAAGTACGTAGTCCAGATACACTTTCCCAAGGAGCAAGCAACAACAAATACTGCAGAGTATGAAGGTTTGCTTGCTGGTCTCAGGATCGCGGCAGACCTTGGGATCAAGAAGCTCATTGTCAGGGGTGACTCACAGCTTGTCGTCCGCCAAGTGAACAAGAATTATCAGAGTCCGTTGATGGAAGCATATGTTGATGAAGTGAGAAAGCTAGAAGAGCACTTTGACGGCCTGCAGATGGAACATGTTCCAAGAGCTCAGAACGACATTGCCGACGGCCTGTCAAAGTGCGCCGCACTTAAGTTACATGTGGAACCAGGGATCTTTGTGCTCAAGCTGACTCAACCATCCGTAACACCATCAACTGGACAGAGCAAGAAGAGGAAGTTGTTTTCTGGTGACTATTTTCCGGCAGAGCTTCCCGAAGCCGCCGCCAAGAAGGTCCTCAAGATCAACACCAAGAGTGCTGAGGAGCAGTCTGCTCCGGCAAACCTTAGGGTTTGTTCCGTTGAAGCAGACGCTCCCGACAAGTTTTGCTCCGGCAAGCTTGCCGGGGAACATCAAGCTCCGGCAGCGCCACAAGTTCTTGCCGTAGAAGCGGATGTTCTCGCAGCAGCAGATGTGCCTTTAGTCCTTGTTGTCGAGCCACAAGCTCCAGCATGGGCACAATAGATTGTCCATTTCCTTCAGACAGGAGAACTTCCCGAAGAGTAAGAAGAAGCGGAAAGAGTAGCCCGGCAGTCAAGTATGTACCAGTTTGTCGACAACACACTGTACAGAAGAAGACTCAACGGTGTGAAATTGAAGTGTATTCACCGGGAAGACGGACAAAAGCTGTTAGCAGAGATACATGGAGGCATATGTGGTCACCACATTGGCGCAAGAGCACTTGCCGGCAAAGCGTTCCGGCAAGGTTTCTTTTGGCCGACAGCCCTCCAGGATGCAACTGCACAAGTAACCAAGTGTGAAGCGTGCCAGTTCCATTCCAAGCAGATACACCAGCCAGCTCAAGCTCTCCAGACGATCCCTTTATCCTAGCCATTTTCGGTCTGGGGGCTCGATATCCTCGGCCCCTTCCCTCGAGCTGTCCGGGGCTTTGAGTACTTGTACGTTGCAATCGACAAGTTCACAAAGTGGCCAGAAGTGGAACCAGTGAGGAAGGTGACAGCACAGTCAGCAGTCAAGTTCTTCAGGTCGATTGTTTGCCGTTTCGGGATCCCTAACAGGATCATCACCAACAATGGAACGCAATTCACGAGCCGCACCTTCATGCAGTACGTCCAGGATCTTGGCGCCAAGGTCTGCTTCGCTTCTGTTGCTCATCCAAGAAGCAACGGTCAAGCGGAGAGGGCAAATGCTGAAGTGCTGCGCGGGCTCAAGACCAGAACTTTCGACAGGCTGCGCAAGTGCGGAAGAAGCTGGATTGAGGAGCTGCCGGTGGTTCTTTGGTCGATCAGGACGACACCAAATCGAGCCACCGGCCAGACACCTTTCGCTCTAGTCTATGGAGCAGAGGCAGTTCTCCCCATGGAACTCGTATACGGGTCACCTCGAGTGCTCGCTTATGATGAGCTTGAGCAAGAGCAGCTGCGACAAGATGACGCGCTGCTCCTTGAGGAGGACCGTCTTCAGGCTACTGTACGAGCTGCTCGATACCAGCAAGCTTTGCGCCGCTACCATAGCCGCAAAGTTAACGCCAGAAGTTTCGAGGAAGGCGACCTTGTTCTTCGGCGCGTTCAGTCCACCAAGAATTCCAACAAGTTGACGCCGAAGTGGGAAGGCCCTTATCGGATGAAACGAGTCACTAGGCCTGGCGCTGTCTGCCTTGAGACCGAAGATGGCGTACCGGTGAGCAACTCCTGGAACATTGAGCATCTTCGTAAGTTTTACCCATAGGGCGCGGTTGCCGGAACCCGTTCCGGCAACCACCTTTTGTACAAGTCTTGCCGATGTTGCATGTAATCCTTTGTACAAAGCCGGGCGCAGATCCCGTGCATAAGTAAAGCTCATGTGCTCCGCACATCTTGTCAATTTCATGCTTTCTACTTTATATTTGCATGCGTTATCTGACACTTTGTGCAGCACCTACCCCCGGTAAGCAATAACGAGCCATAAGGCTCCATGCCTTTATTTTCTCTTCTTTCTTTTTCTTAAAAAGGAAAGGAAGGTTCCCTCGCACACAAGTTTGCCGGGGGAATGAAGAAGATAATGGTGTGGACCAGGCATCGTTCAAGGAAGTTTCGCCTTACCGGGAAGCAAACAATAGAAAAGCGAAGTTGCCAAAGTTTGAGCAATCAGTTTTAAATTTTTAAGTTATCTTCCTTGAACGACCGTGCTTTGTATGGAAAACCTGTGCGCGGAGGAACCAACTCGTAGCTAGCTGCGCCCTTACTATGTTTCGAGTCCGCTCAACAATTTAAGTGAGCTGCGACTAGTTGCGACAAGGTTTCTTGTCGGTAGCGGCACCGCCAGCAGGCTGCTGACGTCCCGCACTCAGCGCTCTCGGCTAAGGTGCCTGCGCCGGCAAGTTCCCTAAAAGCGTAGGGCAAAAACATACAAAGGAAGGAATCAAGTAAAGGGAATAACATAGCAAATCTCTACCCAAAATAGAGTTATATTACAAGATAGCTTGTCACAGCTCTAATAGATGTTCTCGTAACATAACCAACAGCGACAAAGAGAAAGAGAAAACGGGCGGCCTAATCTACGCGATCGCCCTCAACCCTCTTGATCTCGCTCACCTTGTCCACAATGGGTGCGACAAGGGCCTTGAGCGCATCCAGATCAGCATCCGGCGGCAAGGATTTGAGGACGTTGGTGAGGTTGAGGCCTGGATTGCGGAAGGCCACCTTCACCAGCACCTTCTGAAGAACCCCCGCGCAGATCCTGCACGACTCGTCGGCCAGCTACTTTGGGATCTTCTCCCGGAGTCGCTGGAGGGTCGTCGCCACGCCCTTGAAGAACAGGCTGAGCTTGGCGCTGGGTTGGAGGTGCTCGTCGGAGGAGTACCCGAGCTCCTCCATCCCCAGCTGCGCCAGCTCCCCGTTGATGGCGGCGGCAATATTCACCAGACCCTCAGTCCAGTGCTCCACAGTCTCCCTGAAGGCGTCGTGGGCGGCAGCAGTGCTCGCCAGCAGCGCCTCGTCGGCCTTGATCTTGTACGACAAGGCCACCTCCCGTTCCCTGGTGCCGTCCAGCGTCTGAGTCAAGGTAGCCAGCTTCAACTCGAGATCTGCATTTGAATCCTTGGCGGCGCTGAGCTCCTTGCTCCTCTCAGCGAGAAGACCCTGCAGCTCACCATGAGCGGTAGCGTCCTTCTCGCGCTCACGCTTGAGCGCGGCAAGCTCCTTGCCGCTCGCCCGGAGATCAGCCTCCAGCTGCGCTACCTTCGTCTCCAGCTCCTTCTTGGCGGCCTCGGCAGCTTCGGCAGCATCCCTTGCTTCCTTGAGAGCCCCGCCAATTGCTTGCTCCCACGCGGCAAGTTCCTCCTCGTGGCTATCAAGGTTCACCTTGCGCTGCGCCAACTCTCCTTCCTGCGCAAATAAATTTTCGGCGACAAGCCGTTGCTTCTCTTCAGCTTCAGCCTTCTCGAGGAGGAAGGCTTTCCGCTCCTCGAGAAGTTGCTCCCGCTCCTCCGCCAGAGACCGGAGAGTTTCCTGCCTGAGACCCCGGAGCTCCTCGGTGCGCTTCTCTATATCCACTCCCGCCCTCGCGACAAGTGCTTCTCGGGACGCCAGCTTGGCTTGTCGGGTGTGGTAGAGCGACAGCAACTTCCGCAGCAGCCGCTCCTCCTCAGACTCGTCGCTGCTGCTGCTTGGCGCGTCGACCAGCGTCAGCCCGGCGAAGGCGAGCAGTTCTCCGTCCAAAATTTCTCCTTCGATCGGTGCCCTGAAGCTTGACGCCCAGGGGAGCTTGATGAAGATACCGTCGCCGGCCTTCAAGTAGGCGCCGGGCTGGGGCTCTTCGGAGCCTGGCGCCGCAGCATCGGCGGAGGGATCGGCGGTCGGCGCAGCGCCTGGCGCTCCTGCGGCCTCTGGGCCGTCAGTGCGATCGCCGGATCCCTCGCCAGCTTCTGCGGCGGCAGCCTTGGCGGCCTCTTCGCCGGCGGGATCATCAGTACCGGCCTCTTCTTCGGTGGCGGCGGCGTCGTCATTGTTGCCGCGCGCGTTCTCCTCGCTGGCGGCCTCGGTTTCCATGGGCTCCGTGGCAGGTGGATCTGACGACCGAAGAGGGGAGAAAGGTCAAGCGAATATTCAAAAAGAAAATCAGAAGAAGAAGAACCCAAGGGAAGTTTTCAGGTAAAAGGGGTACCTGTGCTGGGATCTGCAGTCGTGGTCTCCATCACCGGAGGATCACTGGCGCTGTCCCTTGCCGGAGAACGCTCCCTTGCCGGGGAATCCTCCCTCGGCGGCGTAGTCGAAGCAGATAGCACTTCGGGAGCGGCCTCCGGGCCCTCCTGGTGAGGCTGCTCTGCTCCTACACAAACCAACAGACAGATATCAGCAAAAGAAGAGCACCCACGCACGCCCGAAAGCAGGAAGTAAACTATGCACTTACGTGGAGGGCTGCACTGGGGGCTGCTTTGAGGAATGGTTGCCAGGTCCGACAAGGTGGTCTCGGACATGTCCTCTGCCGTCGTGGCGGGGTCGTCCTCGATGACAATCACCGGGGCCTTGGCTCTCTTTGCCGCTCTCTGGGCCAGAGTCCTGAAAAGGAATGGGTTCAGAGTAAAGCAAATCAGATACAAGACAAAGACAGCAAAAATCGAAGAATTACAAGTACAACAAGGGGATCTTACTCTTCTTCTTCGTCGTCGAAGCTGAGCGCGGAGAGATCGAAGTCCGACTCACCTCCGGTGCGGCGAGGCGGAGGAGTAGGCTCCCTTGCCCGCTTGGCTGGTGCAGTAGCGGTGGACCGGGAGGACCCCGCTCCAGTTGCTGCCGCAGCGTGAGGTGCTCCCGCGGCAACAGTGCTTGCCGCGGTCGAGCGCGTCATGCGGTGCGGCGGCTGCTGGCCCGTTTGCTGCCCCGCTACGTCCCCGGCCTTGCGGAGACGCCTTCTTGTCGAAGCTGGGGGCTCCGCTTGCGGCGAGCTGGCTGAAGGTGGGGAGGAGGAGGAGCCGATCTGCAACGGGTCGCCCGCGCCCTCGGCGGGCTCGCTCGGCTCATTTTCGGGCCCGACGAGCTCTTCCTCGCCAGCAAACTCCTCGCGCTTGGCAAGGCTTGCCGCCTCCGCTGCCTCCGCCTCCTCCATGGTGAATCCAAATACGCCCACGGCAGCAGCCGCTGCCGCCTCTTCCAGCCTGGTGGCGATGCGCTGCATCTCCGCATCGGTGGTGTCGCGGGTGAGGCTCTTCTGCTCGTCGGCGCGGACCGGCACTTCTACCAAGCCATCGAAGAACTCCTGCACGATGGCGTCTGCCGGCTCTTGCCAAGTTGGGACAATCCCGTGTGAATCGCACAGCGGCATCATTGCGCAGATGCGGTCGAGCGAAGAATTGTTGCACAGCGGAACGACATCCCGCGGCAACATGAATGGATGCTGGGGATCGCGCTTGAACAGCTCCAGGAGCATCGCGTCGAGCTCCAAGACAGTGAAGTTGAAATTGAGGCCTGGGCGCAGCCTCATGATATCCGCCGAGTTCTGGAACTCCCAGGCGGGTCTCCCCCTCTCCTGCAGGGGGGCGATGAGGCGGCGAAGGAAATTTGCGCCAACTGCGCCCACGGTGAGCCCGACAAGCCTGAGGCGTAGGATCCGGGTGACGGCGATCTTCAGCATGTCGTCTTCCGGGGTCACGTTGCTCCAATCGTTGTCGCGCACTATTGGGGCTTGGCGCAGGGCGGTAAATGGCTGCGGGTTCTCCTCGACGATCCAGCACCACTCAACTCTCCACTCCTCCCATTTGCTGCGGAGCTCTCCCTCCAGATAGGCTTCCTTTTTTCCGACCCTCGAGATCCAAGCGATTCCTCCGGCAAGGGGCTCTCCTCTCTCGACTCGGGGCATGAAGAAATGGCGGAAAAGGGCTACGTTTGGGTGGACTCCGGCAAAGTTTTCGCACAAATGTGCAAAAACTGCCATGGTCAGAACGGCGTTGGGGGTGAAGTCAAGGAGGCGGAACCCGTAGGTGTTCATGATGTCACAGAAGAATTCAGAGAAGGACGGGCAGAGCCCGCAGTAGAAGAATAACGCGAAGAAGGGGTACCCGTTCAGAGCCAATCTCGAAGCGCTGGCCGGGAGTACCTTCGTGCGCGGATGCGCTCGCGTCTCCGTCGACCAGAAGAGGTAGTAGTACTCCCTCAGCTCCTTCGCGTCAAGCTGAGGGGGGAAGATGGCCCGCTCCTTTCTCAGCGCCGTGAGCCGCTGCGCCTCGGCCGATTTCACGCCCTTCCCCTTGTCGGCTTTCGGAGCCATGGCGGAGGTGGTGAGGGAGATCGGCGGCGTCGGTGGAGCTGGTGGCAATGGGGGGCGGAGCACTGCTCTCTTTCGGCTTCGGGAAGAAGGGGGGAGCGGCGGAGATTTTCGAGAATGAAGTAGCAACCGGCGAAGTAGGCAAACTGCCCCTGTTTCCCCTGCTTATAAAGAGGGAGGGGGCGGACTTTTCGCCCTTCCGAATAAAGAAACCACCCATGATCTCTCCCACGATGCCGCATTCGACGCGTGCCGTTGGGGAGGGCGCGGTGGATACGGAGTAAGATACGGCGTAATCCAGGCCGCGCGTGCCCGTGCCCTGTTTTGGGCCCGGCCCAACAGCGCTCGACACCGTGTGTGGCCTAGGCCCGGGGGCTCCTGTCAGTGTACTAGAGTAGGGGTACCCTAGTATCCCGAACTTGTGCACGGGCAGTTGCAGCGCCCCGCGGCAAGGCTTGCCGGATGACCGCCGGGGCCCTCCATGGTTCCTCTGGAGCCATTCAAGAACAAAGTATTTAAGCTCAGGAGACAAGGCCCTGGCAAGAGGAGCTTGCCAGGAAGGCCAACCAAGGCATTTCAAGGAACTTGCCGCGACGCGCCGCGCGTCCCGGCAAGGCCCGGTGAGCGACAAGCTTCCGGACCCAACAAGACAACAGTCGTGGCAAGGCGCTTGCCGCGGCAGGCTACCACTCTGTACCCACGCTCCAGCACATCCACCAACGTGTCGCTCTGGGGGCCTTTCCAGGCACGCGTGGCGAGAGGCTGTGCAGCCAACGGTGCGCGGTGGCATGCGAAGCTGACAAGACTGCCATCGTGGTGAGCGGTGGCGCCCCTGACGGTCCCTTTTTACACTGTTTGGGCGACGCAGACGGGCATTTAATGCCTTTGTCCCGTGCCGTCAGGGTTAGGTAGGATGCACTGTGCAGGTGGTTGTACCAACCGCAACTTCTTTTCCATTTTTACCCTCGTCTGCGTTGCCACCTGTCGGTGACCCTTGAACATATAAAAGGAGGCCCATGCGCAACGTAGAAGGGGTTCGAACCCAGAAAAGGCTCACGCTCGGTCTCGTTAGCAGCTCGTGTGTACTGTAGCACTCAGCGCTCCCGAGTAAGAACACAATACAACCAGACAAGCAGCAGTAGGAGTATTATCTCTCCAGAGAGCTCCGAAGCTGGGTAAACTGCTCGTGTGCTTCGCCTTGATCCGCTCTTCGTGCGATCTCCGCCCCCCGCGCAAACTGAAAGGGGCCCGGTCCGCCGGCCCCATAGGTGTTCGTGGATCAGTTTCCCCGACACTTTTACCTTAAGGGTAATGTCAACAATAATAGTTCATGCTAAATTATATCTGGGCTATTCTGTTACCCTTTTTGAACTGACAAATTCGAGCAGTTGTACTGATCATGTTATTCCGTTGTACTGATCGTTTTTATTAATAAAATGATAAATAAGAGCTCCCTCCCGCTCTCTCCCCGTTCCGCCGGCCACAATCCCTCCACCCGCCTGCCTCCATCCCGGCAACCCAGGCCCCACCCTAGGTGCGGCAATGGGCGACGGCGGCGGCGCTCGCGGGGGCAGCCGTCGGCGGCGATATGTGGATGTCGACGCGCCCAAGATCCCCGGCTGCTCAAACAACTTCATGCTCGTACGCCCGCTCCCCCTCCACCTCCTCCTCCTCATCTCCTCCTTTCCCGAGCGAGTGGAGCTGCCCGCCCCGTTTCTGATTTCGAGCCCATGGCCGGGTGGCCGGCGGAGATCCATTCTGGCGGGCGCGCGACCCCGGAGCCTCCCGATCCTGAGCATGTGGCCGGGTGGCCGGCGGAGCTCCGTTCTGGTTGGGTGCGTGGCCCCAGAGTCTCCTGATACCGAGCCCGTGGCCGGGTGGTCGGGGGAGCTCCGTTGTGGCTGTTCCTCACCCGTAGTTTCTTGATCCCCCTCCCACCATAGCCCCGATTTCTCTCTTCACCTCTCTCTCTATCAGATAATTGTAGGCTCTCTGAAGTTTAATCCATTGACATGCGTGGAGGCAGCTTGGTGCTCAGAACGGGTGGGGGCGTGGCCGGATATTGCTGGTGTTGTGTGCACGGCTTAGTGCGAGGCGGGTGGGTTGTGATGAGAGACTGAGAGAGAGATTGGGAGGTGGCAGGTTGTGAGAGATTGAGGGATAAAAGAGGCTTACGCCGGGATTCAGATTTGTACTGATTAGCTAGCTATTTCTTTTTACAAGAGAAATGGGTGGTTATATTACTGTAATTTGTGATTTGTGTTGTTAAATAGATTGACAATGTACAGTTCAGTGATCTTAGTGGTATTTTCATATTATTAAGAATGTGGTTTGGCATCATAATTTAATTTATGCTTTAGTGCCCGCCCCACCTCAATTTTTTCCGTCCTCCGCCACTGATTGTGTTAGAGGCCACCGCTATCCTTTCAACACTAGTTTTATCCAAGTGCGCGTGCCACTGAACTGAAGTGTGTGGTTTTTCTTCTTGTGATTGGTGTGTATGTAGGTGCCGTGAGAAGCAGCGCAAGGAGTCCTCCCGCATGCAGACGGTAAACCGGAAGCTGACCGCGATGAACAAGCTGCTGATGGAGGAGAATGACCGGCTGCAGAAGCAGGTGTCGCGTCTCGTCTATGAGAACGCGTCGGTCAAGAGTCTCAAGACTAAGATCCACAATGTGAGCTCACTGCCCTTGTAGATGCCATGTGTACTTGAGTATGGTTTCATGCTGTGTTGCTGATTCAGAGGATTCATTGGCTACTACCTTTTTTGTTTCACCTGTGGTGACATTTTCTTCCAATTCTGCAGGCTTCTGCGTCCACCATGGACACTAGCTGACAAGTGGTCAGCAGCAAGCCCTAGCAGCCCTGCGTCCGTAGAGGGATGCGAAAAACCCAGCTGGGTAAGTGCAATGCCCAGTCTAACTTCTTAGGTAGATTGGGTTTGGTCGATGCATGTTTGCTGAGATGCCGTTTGTCGTGTGCACTCTTCTCGCAATCGGTGAGGAGACCTTGACAGAGTTCCTGTCCAAGGCGACCAGAACTGCTGTTGAATGGGTGCAAATGATGAGAATGAAGGTAATGCATTCATTGTAGACATGATAGTAGTGCACAAAGTGCTGGTTTTCATCAAAAAAAACTGAGAATTGCCTATAATAGAGTGAAAGATTTAACAACGAGAAGGCTGAGTTTGAGCAAGCTTCCTTTAGAAAAGGTACAATTCCTTGTCTCGACCTCTTTCTTGTGTGTCTGTCGCTAGCTAGCGATGTTTTTGTTATGATTTTTTGTGTGAAGTTCACCCTCGCCATGGACAACATGTCATGGACCCTCTCTTCCTAGGGTGCTGGTTATATTTTTATGAGGGGGATATTATTCTTTTTAGCAGTTCATCACGCCATCGTGTTACTATTTTGTTGAACTGATGAATTCGAGCGTTTGTACTGATACTGTTATTTCGTTGAATTGACCGTTTTTGTTAAAACAGTAAATAGGAGCTCCCTCCAGCTCTCTGCCCGTTTCGCCGGCCACTCCAGCCATCAACCGAGCTGCCTGCGGCCGATCCCTCCACCCACCCGCCTTCCTCCCGGCAACCTAGGCCCCACCCTAGGCGTAGCGATGGGCGCTGAGGCGCAGGCGACGACGGCGGCGCTCGCGGAGGCACTCGTACTGATCTCTCTATGTGTTTATACATAGGAGGTATTTTTCATAGAGTAATATTGAATGGTTCCGAAATAAGTACTTCAACTGATGTCGGTATGGGTTTGTACTGAGCGTGTTTTCGAGACTAGATTTTACTCTCATTTTATGGTACGGCTTTTCCTTGTAACTTTTCAATGGTTTATGGTTTTCATAGTCCTTGAACTTGCATGGTTTATATCTTGAACTGAATGATATTTTTTTAAGAAAATGTTTTGTGTGTTTCTTTTCTTAAACTCAATTTTTTTGCAACGATGTCTCGAACTTCTCGCGTTTTGCGACTTGAACTTTTAACATTTAAATTTTCGTGGGTTTTTCTTTTGTTTGAGCTTTTCCCCAAACTTATCTGAGATGTCATGTTTGAACATACAACTTTTGTAGTTGTGAACTTGTGGTTTTCCATTTATTAAATTGCTTTTTTCCTACAAACTTTTATTGGTACAATCTTTTTTTGCAAATATATTGTCCCTTGAGTCAGAATTGATACAATGTTTAATTTTTAACTTATGATACTTACGGTACTAGAGAGTTTGTACTTCTCAAAAAATAATCAATCGATGTTCCTTTAGTTTTAGTTTTTAATTTTCGTTCTCATCCTTATCCTTACTGACGGTGTCATCACCATCGTACCTTTATGGTTTATATAGTTGAATGGACATACCATTAAACTGAATTATTATTTTTAATAAAATGACAATATTTTGTGTTTTCTTTTGAACTCAACACTGTTTTGCGACGATATGCTGGACTTCTCTCATTTTACCACTTGAACTTTTACCATTTTGAATTTCCATGGTTTTTTTTTGTTTGAGTTTTTTTTTTCAAACTTGATGTGGTGGGAGATGGTGGCGTCGCCGGCTTGGTTGCGGGGTGGCGGCGGGATCCAGTGTGTGGGGCGGCAGTGGGCAGGGCGGCGGTCGCTGTAGGAGATGGGGGCGACGACGCGACAGCCGCTGTGGGAGATGGGGGCGGCGTCCATGACGGGAGATGGGGGCGGCATCCATTGTGTTGTTTTTTCGATTGAAAAACGAGTACTTGTACTGATCTTTTTGTGTGTTTGTACTGGGGTATTTTTCACAGTACGAAATGTTTTAAGCGTTGCACACTTGAAATTATAGAAGTGAAACTTTATGTTTTAGTTTTAAAATGTGTTTTAACGTGTTATCATCACTGAACTTGTATGGTTTTTTTTGCGGGTCGAATTGGATGGTTTTTCTTTCCCAAGAGATGTTTTGTATTTTTTTTCTTACAACTTCCTTGAATTCCATAGACGAACTAACCGTGTTTAATTTTTTGAACTTATATGCTAGTAATACACGTACTTTCCATGCACGAACGGACCGGATATTTTTAACCGTGTCGGATGAGCCCTTGAACTTACAGAAGTGAAAGTTTTTTAGTTTTAGTTCAAATATGTTTTCATGTCCGAACTTATGGTGTCATCATCACCAAGCCTGCATGGTTTATATAGCTGAACTGAATAAACTTTTTCCCTAATAAATGTGTTGTGTTTTTCCTTTGAAATTTTTTCTATGAACTTATGGTTTTTCTACCATGAACTTACCCACATCTTTTTCAAAGAGATGTGTACTCCCCCAAACCGAGTGTATCAACGTTCACGGGAAGAGTAATTGAACTTCCGGCACCTGATTCTTTCATAAAACAAGCTATCTTTTTTCTGACCGTCGTTTTTCGAACTAACAAAACTATGTTCATCGAACCTCCCAACGGCCTCAGTTGAACAATGAGTACGGCGAATTTATTTAAATGAATCCTTTTTTGGGTTTAAACTTTAGTTTGCTTTTTTTGAACTAGTGTTGTCGTCATCTTCGAACTTTCCTGACATATTTTGTTGAACCTCTGCGGATTTTTTTCTCTCTAAAGAACATGCTTATGTGTGTGTTTTTTCAAACTTTAACGTTTTTATGACAAACGCAAGTACTTTTCTCTTTTTGAACTTGAACATTTTCAGGGCTAAATTTTTATTTTTATTTTTATAGTGTTTTTTTCTTTTTTAACTTCCACACAATTAAAATATGAAATTTTGGCTTGTACACTCACGAACCTTTTTCTCAAAAAAAAAATGCCCCAAAAACTTCCTCGCCTCACGAGTATGAACTTTTTGAATTTTGATCCATGATATTGTCAACCCAAAAACGAATTTGTTTTTCTGCGTCTACTGGTGTTTTTTGCATAGTGGACTTATGTTCCTTTTATGTACCGAACAGTTGGAAGTTTGAACCTTGAACTTTTGTGCTCACACAACAAAACACATACAATCATCACAAACAAAAGGTCGTAAGGATATAAGCTCATAAGCTCGGGTTGTGCTCCGGTCAGAAAAAAGATACGTACATAATTACACTGCGGCCGAAGTATTACAAACTGACGAACACAATCAGCCACCTCCGAACTGATGAATGTCATTTTCCTTTACTGAACTATGCTAGAACAGAGCATCTTACCTCTACTCCGGTTGCTTCCCTTGCTCCTCGGCTGCATCTCACCCAACGAGGTCGCGCATAACACATGGACATGGCCTGTATTGATCTGGAACATCTAACCTTTTTCCTCTTCAGTTTTAGCCCTTCTACCAACACAAGAACGTGAAGACAAAAATGTTGATTCTCACTTGCATATCAGTAAGCACCTACGAAGCATCAAAGTTACAAGTAAAACATACAATCAGAGGATTATATGGAGTTTCAATCTGTACAACTAAATAATTTTAGCCCTTGTACAAACCAATACAAGAACCTGAAGAAAAAAATGTTGGCTCTCACTTGCATATGAACAGGCACCTACGGAGCACCAAATTCACAACTCCAAAATACCAATATTTGTGCAGTTTCCCAAACTTCTCTTCATCAGTAGAGAATCACAGTTCACTACAAGAAATCAATCAGCAGCACTGCAGCAGTGATGATGTAGCAAGGGAGGGAGAGGGAGGCACGAACTGGGGTTCAGCCAAGCTGCTGCATCCTCATGCTGGTGTCGTTGAGCAGGTATGGAACTTCGGCGATGTACATGAGCTCATCACTGCAGCATGATATCAAGCCTGGGAGGGCACGAGCGGCTTTAGGGAGAGGAAGGAGTGCGCCAAGGGTCGTGGTGCGCAGGAGGCCGGTGACGGAGCACACAGTGACGCAAATGGTCGTGGTAGCAACACACGCAGTGACGCAGGTGTCTGAACTGATGTCCGCGACGAAGCTCGGACACCCTGAAGCCATGGGGTTGGACTGATGGACGAGACAAACTCCGCCACTATGGGCTGCCGTGGGCTGCAGTGGAGGAACTACATGATACACAGTTTTTTCCATCATGCAAAGTAAACATTTGGACTTAGTCCAATTAGAAGTACTAAATACAACCAACCCTATGAGCTTTAAGTTTGTAAACAATGTGTGTGGTGACAATGAACTAATGAACTATAGACAGTCGAGGGTTAGAAAAATAAACTACCTAAATTCCTCAACCAGAACTGTGGATATTCACAAATTTGAACTTATAGTCATTCATTAAATTGGTGAACCCGAGTTTTTGAATTCTTTTCTGCCAAAACTATGTACATTGCAAGTGCTCGTCAGATTTTTTTGAACTGACCGTATGATAGTATTTGAGCTTTTTCCAGAATATTTATCCTGTTATTATGAGCTATATAATCCATTTGGGATTGTATAAATAAACATACAGTGGCATACTGGGGATCACCAGATTGCTTACAGCCTTACTGAGAAAAATATGTCAATATTTTTGTAAATGCATTTCCAGCAAGAACAATTTATTAGCTCAAGGTTATGTCTTGATCAAAACTAATATGCAAGAATGAACACTTGGGGATGAGAAGGCATAAGGGAAACAGAGGAGAGGCTCTCTTACAGCGTTCCTGATGTCAAAGCAGTGTTCCTCCTGCAGATGGATGCAGATGAAGGGAAACAGAGCAGGACAAGTAGGTAGATGAGAGATAGGATGGGAGGGAGAAAGCTGAGCCAGGCCCAGGGGTAGAGCACGGGGTGACCTTATACGTAGCACTTTGAGCGACCGGCCATGGAGCCATCAGTTGGACTGCCGATGTGACCACGGCGAGACCGACGTGCATCCTGGTGGAGGTCGTTGGATCTGGATTGGGTTTGTGGGAGGAGGCATGGTGGAGGGGCGACGACCGGTGATGGAAGCGAGGCGGCCGGGCACGGGGCGCTCGGCGGAGCCTGCCCGCTGGGATCCCATGGTGGCGGCGAGGAGCCACAGTGGGAGGCGGGGGATCCTGACGGGGAAGGTTGGGCCGGCAGCGGCGCGCAACCTCGTATGCGGCAGTCGGCCGCTCGGGTCATGCAGCGTACATTAGCGGGGAAAGGAGTCTGGAGGCGCGTCGCCGGGGAGGGAGCCGGGCGGCGGTGCGTCGCTGGGGAGGGAGTCGGGCGGGGGGCGCGGTGGGTCGCCGGATGTGGAAGGCGGGGGGTGCAGCGCGACGCCGAAGGTTGGACGCAGGGAGCGGGCGGACGGCCGGCCGACGGCAGCGCGTGGATCGGAGAAGCGACCCGTCACGGCGCCGCGGGCTCCCTCGCTCCGGCTGCCGCCGTCGCTCGCTCAACCACGACGGCTGCCTCCGGCGGTAGGAGGCTGGATTAGGTTGGGGGCAGGTCGGGAGTTTCTACTGTGGTGTGCACGTCGCGCCCTTATAGAGGCTGAGGGTAACAGAATATTATTTGGTTACTAGTAACAGAATAGTCCAGCCCAATATATATATTAAAATCTTTCCAACACGAGGTGCTTGCCAAAGAATAAAATGTAAAAAAGAAAGGTGAAGATCACCATGACTCTTGCATAATGTATAAGACAAGAATAAAAGATAGGCCCTTTGCAGAGGGAACCAGAGGTTGTCATGTGCTTTTATAGTTGGATGCACGAAATCTTAATGCAAAAAAATGTCACTTTATATTGCCACTTGTGATATGTACCTTTATTATGCAGTCCGTCGCTTTTATTGATCCCATATCACAAGATCATATAAAGCTTATTTTCTCCACACTAATAATTCATACATATTTAGAGAGCAATTTTTATTGCATGCAACATGACAACTTACTTGAAGGATCTTACTCAATCCATAGGTAGATATGGTGGACTATCATGGCAAAACTGGGTTTAAGGATATTTGGATGCACAAGTAGTATCTCTATTTGGTGCTAGGAATTTGGCTAGCATGAGAGGGAAAGGCAAGCAACATGTTGGATGATCCATGACAATATACTTTATTTCAGATATAAGAAAACATAACCCATTACGTTGTCTTCCTTGTCCAACATCAACTCTTTAGCATGTCATATTTTAATGAGTGCTCACAATCATAAAAGATGTCCAAGATAGTATATTTATATGTGAAAACCTCTCTTTCTTTATTACTTCCTATTAATTGCAACGATGATCAAAATTATGTTTGCCAACTCTCAACAACTTTTGTTCATCATACTCTTCATGTGAAGTCATTACTCTCCATAAGATCAATATGATCTCTTTTATTTCTTTTTATTTTTTTATTCCCTCAAGATCATATCAGGATAGCAAAGCCCTTGACTCAACACTAATCTTTATTATATATAGCTCACAGACTTGATTACATAGAGGGATCATAACTTTATTCTGCTAGATCAAGATATTACTAAATGGATCGAACTAAGTAAAATGGTAAAGATAGGAGTGTGATGGTGATACGATACCGAGGCACCTCCCCCAAGCTTGGCAGTTGCCAAGGGGAGTGCCCATACCCATGTGATTATGTCTCCTTCTTCTGAGGTGATGAAGGTGGTGGTGATGATGGATAGTCGCACATCGAGCCTAGGAGTTCCTCCAGTTTGCGGATAATGCCCTTGAGTGCGGTGATATGATCCTTCAACAAAATATTTTCACGTGTGAGATACTTGTTTTGTATGCGAGCTAATTCAATCATCTTGAAAGCTTCAATCTCAGTTGGGGTAAGTGAAGGAAATATGCCCTAGAGGCAACAATAAAGTTATTATTTATTTCCTTATATCATGATAAAATGTTTATTATTCATGCTAGAATTGTATTAACCGGAAACATAATACATGTGTGAATACATAGACAAACAGAGTGTCACTAGTATGCCTCTACTTGACTAGCTCGTTAATCAAAGATGGTTATGTTTCCTGACCGTGAACAATGAGTTGTTATTTGATTAACGAGGTCACATCATTAGTTGAATGATCTGATTGACATGACCCATTCCATTAGCTTAGCACCTGATCGTTTAGTATGTTGCTATTGCTTTCTTCATGACTTATACATGTTCCTATGACTATGAGATTATGCAACTCCCGTTTGCCGGAGGAACACTTTGGGTGCTACCAAACGTCACAACGTAACTGGGTGATTATAAAGGAGCATTACAGGTGTCTCCAAAGGTAGATGTTGGGTTGGCGTATTTCGAGATTAGGATTTGTCACTCCGATTGTCGGAGAGGTATCTTTGGGCCCTCTCGGTAATACACATCACATAAGCCTTGCAAGCATTACAACTAATATGTTAGTTGTGAGATGATGTATTACGGAACGAGTAAAGAGACTTGCCGGTAACGAGATTGAACTAGGTATTGGATACCGACGATCGAATCTCGGGCAAGTAACATACCGATGACAAAGGGAACAACGTATGTTGTTATGCGGTCTGACCGATAAAGATCTTCGTAGAATATGTAGGAGCCAATATGGGCATCCAGGTCCCGCTATTGGTTATTGACCAGAGACATGTCTCGGTCATGTCTACATTGTTCTCGAACCCGTAGGGTCCGCACACTTAAGGTTACGATGACAGTTATATTATGAGTTTATGCATTTTGATGTACCGAAGGTTGTTCGGAGTCCCGGATGTGATCACGGACATGACGAGGAGTCTCGAAATGGTCGAGACGTAAAGATTGATATATTGGAAGCCTATGTTTGGACATCGGAAGTGTTCCGGGTGAAATCGGGATTTTACCGGGTTACCGGGAGGTTACCGGAACCCCCCGGGAGCCATATGGGCCATCATGGGCCTTAGTGGAAAGGAGAAAGGGGCAGCCCAAGGTGGCTGCGCCTCTTTCCCCTCCCCTAGTCCTATTAGGACTAGGAGAAGGTGTCCGGCCCCCCTCTCTCCCTTCCCCTCCGAGGAATCCTAGTTGGACTAGGATTGGGGGGAGGAATCCTACTCCCAGAGGGAGTAGGACTCTCCTGCGCCTCCCTCTTTGGCCGGCCAGCCTCCCCTCCTCTCCTCCTTTATATACGGAGGCAGGGGCACCTCTAAACACACAAGTTGACACAAGTTGATCCACGTGATCGATTCCTTAGCCGTGTGCGGTGCCCCCTGCCACCATATTCCTCGATAATACTGTAGCGGAGTTTAGGCGAAACCCTGCTGCTGTAGTTCATCAAGATCGTCACCACGCCGTCGTGCTGACGAAACTCTTCCCCGACACTTTGCTGGATCGGAGTCCGGGGATCGTCATCGAGCTGAACGTGTGCTCGAACTCGGAGGTGCCGTAGTTTCGGTGCTTGATCGGTTGGATCGTGAAGACGTACGACTACTTCCTCTACGTCGTGTCATTGCTTCCGCAGTCGGTCTGCGTTGGGTACGTAGACAACACTCTCCTCTCGTTGCTATGCATCACATGATCCTGTGTGCGCGTAGGAAATTTTTTGAAATTACTACGAAACCCAACAGTGGCATCCGAGCCTAGGTTATTTATGTTGATGTTATATGCACGAGTAGAACACAAGTGAGTTATGGACGATACAAGTCATACTGCCTACCAGCATGTCATACTTTGGTTCGGCGGTATTGTTGGACGAGACGACCCGGACCAACCTTACGCGTACGCTTACGCGAGACCGGTTCCCTCGACGTGCTTTGCACAGAGATGGCTTGCGGGCGACTGCCTCTCCAATTTTAGTTGAACCAAGTATGGCTACGCCCGGTCCTTGCGAAGGTTAAAACGGAGTCTATTTGACAAACTATCGTTGTGGTTTTGATGCGTAGGTGAGATTGGTTCTTACTTAAGCCCGTAGCAGCCACGTAAAACATGCAACAACAAAGTAGAGGACGTCTAACTTGTTTTTGCAGGGCATGTTGTGATGTGATATGGTCAAAGCATGATGCTGAATTTAATTGTATGAGATGATCATGTTTTGTAACCAAGTTATCGGCAACTGACAGGAGCCATATGGTTGTCGCTTTATTGTATGCAATGCAATCACGATGTAATGCTTTACTTTATTACTACGGTAGTGATAGTCGTGGAAGCATAAGATTGGCGAGACGACAACGATGCTACGATGGAGATCAAGGTGTCGCGCCGGTGACGATGGTGATCATGACGGTGCTTCGGAGATGGAGATCACAAGCACAAGATGATGATGGCCATATCATATCACTTATATTGATTGCATGTGATGTTTATCTTTTTATGCATCTTATCTTGCTTTGATTGACGGTAGCATTATAAGATGATCTCTCACTAAATTATCAAGAAGTGTTCTCCCTGAGTATGCACCGTTGCGAAAGTTCTTCGTGCTGAGACACCACGTGATGATCGGGTGTGATAGGTTCTACGTTCAAATACAACGGGTGCAAAACAGTTGCACACGCGGAATACTCAGGTTATACTTGACGAGCCAAGCATATACAGATATGGCCTCGGAACACGGAGACCGAAAGGTCGAGCGTGAATCATATAGTAGATATGATCAACATAGTGATGTTCACCAATGAAACTACTCCATCTCACATGATGATCGGACATGGTTTAGTTGATTTGGATCACGTGATCACTTAGAGGATTAGAGGGATGTCTATCTAAGTGGGAGTTCTTAAGTAATATGATTAAATTGAACTTAAATTTATCATGAACTTAGTCCTGGTAGTATTTTGCAAATCATGTTGTAGATCAATAGCTCGCGTTGTTGCTTCCCTGTGTTTATTTTGATATGTTCCTAGAGAAAATTGTGTTGAAAGATGTTAGTAGCAAAGATGCGGATTGGATCCGTGATCTGAGGTTTATCCTCATTGCTGCACAGAAGAATTATGTCCTTGATGCACCGCTAGGTGACAGACCTATTGCAGGAGCAGATGCAGACGTTATGAACGTTTGGCTAGCTCAATATGATGACTACTTGATAGTTTAGTGCACCATGCTTAACGGCTTAGAATCGGGACTTCAAAGACGTTTTGAATGTCATGGACCATATGAGATGTTCCAGGAATTGAAGTTAATATTTCAAGCAAATACCCGAGTTGAGAGATATGAAGTCTCCAACAAGTTCTATAGCTAAAAGATGGAGGAGAATCGCTCAACTAGTGAGCATGTGCTCAGATTGTCTGGGTACTTCAATCGCTTGAATCAAGTGGGAGTTAATCTTCCAGATAAAATAGTGATTGACAGAATTCTCTAGTCACCATCACCAAGTTAGTAGAACTTCGTGATGAACTATAGTATGCAAGGGATGATGAAAATGATTCCCGAGCTCTTCGTGATGTTGAAATCAACGAAGGTAGAAATCAAGAAAGAGCATCAAGTGTTGATGGTTGACAAGATCACTAGTTTCAAGAAAAGGGCAAAGGGAAAGAAAGGGGAACTTCAAGTAGATTGACAAGCAAGTTGTCACTCCCACGAAGAAGCCCAAAGCTGAACCAAAGCCTGAAACTGAGTGCTTACACTGCAAAGGAAATGGTCACTGGAAGCAGAACTACCCTAAATATTTGGTGGATAAGAAGGATGGCAAAGTGAAAAAGGGTATATTTGATATACAGGTGTTTGATGTGTGCTTTACTAGTGTTTATAGCAACCCCTCGGTATTTGGTACTGGTTCAGTTGCTAAGAGTAGTAACTCGAAACGGGAGTTGCAGAATAAACAGAAACTAGTTAAGGGTGAAGTGATGATATGTGTTGAAAGTAGTTTCAAGATTGATATGATCATCATCGCACACTCCCTATTCTTTCGGGATTAGTGTTGAACCTAAATAAATGTTATTTGGTGTTTGCGTTGAGCATGAATATGATTTGATCATGTTTATTGCAATACGGTTATTCATTTAAGTAAGAGAATAAACTGTTGTTCTATTTACATGAATAAAACCTTATATGGTTACACACCCAATGAAAATGGTTCATTGGATCTCGATCGTAGTGATACACATATTCATAATATTGATGCCAAAAGATGCAAAGTTAATAATGATAGTGCAACTTATTTGTGGCACTGCCGTTTGGGTCATATCGGTGTAAAGCGCATGAAGAAACTCCGTAAAGATGGAATTTCGGAATCACTTGGTTATGAATCATTTGATGCTTGCGAACCGTGCCTTTTGGGCAAGATGACTAAAACTCCGTTCTTCGGAACAATGGAACGAGTTACTGACTTGTTGGAAATAATACATACCGATGTATACGATCCAATGAGTGCTGTTGCTCGTGGCAAGCATCGTTGTTTTCTGACCTTCACAAGATGATTTGAGCAGATATGGGTATATCTACTTGATGAAACATAAGTCTGAAATAGTTGAAAGGTTCAAAGAATTTCAGAGTGAAGTGGAAAAATCATCGTAACAAGAAAATAAAGTTTCTACGATCTGATCGCGGAGACAAATATTTGAGTTACGAGTTTGGTCTTCAATTAAAACAATGTGGAATAGTTTCACAGCTCACGCCACCTGGAACACCACATCGTTATGGTGTGTCCGAACGTCGTAACCGCACTTTATTTGATATGGTGCGATCTATGATATCTCTTTACCACTATCGTTTTGGGGTTATGCATTAGAGACAGCTGCATTCACGTTTTAAAATAGGGCACCATCTAAATCCGTTGAGACGACACTGCATGAACTATGGTTTAGCAGTAAACCTAACCTGTTGTTTCTTAAAGTTTGGGGCTGCGATGCTTATGTGAAAAAGTTTCATCCTGATAAGCTCGAACCCAAATCGGAGAAGTGCGTCTTCATACCCAAAGGAAATTGTTGGGTACACCTTCTATCACAGATCCGAAGGCAAGACATTCGTTGCTAAAATGGATCCTTTCCAGAGAAGGAGTTTCTCTCGAAAGAAGTGAGTGGGAGGAGAGTAGAACTTGATGAGGTAATTATACCTTCTCCCTTATTGGAAAGTAGTTCATCACAGAAATCAGTTCCAGTGATTCCTACACCAATAAGTGAGGAAGTTAATGATGATGATCATCAAACTTCAGATCAAGTTACTACCAAACCTCGTAGGTCTTCCAGAGTAAGATCCGCACCAGAGTGGTACGGTAATCATGTTCTGGAAGTCATGTTACTAGACCATGATGAACATACGAACTATGAGGAAGCAATGATGAGCCCAGATTCCGCGAAATGGTTTGAGGCCATGAAATCTGAGATATGATCCATGTATGAGAAAAAAGTTTGGACTTTGGTTGACTTGCCCGATGATCAGCAAGCAATTGAGAATAAATGGATCTTCAAGAGGAAGACGGACGCTGATAGTAGTGTTACTATCTACAAAGCTAGAATTGTCGCAAAAAGGTTTTCGACAAGTTCAAGGTGTTGACTACGATGAGATTTTCTCACTCATATCTATGCTTAAGTCTGTCCGAATCATGTTAGCAATTGCCGCATTTTATGAAATCTGGCAAATGGATAAACAAAACTGCATTCCTTAATGGATTTATTAAAGAAGAGTTGTATATGATGCAACCAGAAGGTTTTGTCAATCCTAAAGGTACTAACAAAATGTGCAAGCTCCAGCGATCCATCTATGGACTGGTGCAAGCCTCTCGGAGTTGGAATATACGCTTTGATGAGTTGATCAAAGCATATGGTTTTATACAGACTTTTTGAGAAGCCTGTATTTACAAAAAGGTGAGTGGGAGCACTACAGCCTTTCTGATTAGTATATGTGAGTGACATATTGTTGATCAGAAATGATGTAGAATTTTTCTGCAAAGCATAAAGGAGTGTTTTAAAGGAGTTCTTTAAAAGGAAAAGACCTCAGTAAAAGCTACTTACATATTAAGCATCAAGATCTATTGAGATAAGATCAAGACGCTTGATAAGATTTTCAATGAGTACATACCTTGGCAAGATTTTGAAATAGTTCAAAATGGAACAGTCAAAGAAGGAGTTCTTGCCTGTGTTGCAAGGTGTTAAGTTGAGTAAGACTCAAAGCCCGACCACGGCAGAAAATAGAAAGAGAATGAAAGTCATTCCCTATGCCTCAGTCATAGGTTCTATAAAGTATGCCATGCTGTATACCAGATCTATTGTATGCCATACCACTGAGTTTGGCAAGGGAGTACAATAGTGATCTAGGAGTAGCTCACTGGAGAGCGGTCAAAATTGTCCTTAGTGGAATAAGGGTATGTTTCTCGATTATGGAAAAAAGGTTCGTGGTAAAAGGTTACGCCGATGCAAGTTTGACACTAATCTAGATGACTCTAAGTCTTGATCTAGATACATATTGAAAGTGGGAGCAATTAGCTAGAGTAGCTCCGTGCAGAGCATTGTAGACATAGAATTCGCAAAATACTTACGGATCTGTATATGACATACCCGTTGACTAAGATTCTCTCACAAGCAAAACATGATCACACCTTAGTACTCCTTGGGTGTTAATCACATAGCGATGTGAACTAGATTACTGAATCTAGTAAACCCTTTGGGTGTTGGTCACATAGCGATGTGAACTATGGGTGTTAATCACATGGTGATGTGAACTATTGCTGTTAAATCACATGGCGATGTGAACTAGATTATTGACTCTAGTGCAAGTGGGAGACTGAAGGAAATATGCCCTAGAGGCAATAATAAAGTTATTATTTATTTCCTTATATCATGATAAAATGTTTATTATTCATGCTAGAATTGTATTAACCGAAAACATAATACATGTGTGAATACATAGACAAACAGAGTGTCACTAGTATGCCTCTACTTGACTAGCTCGTTAATCAAAGATGGTTATGTTTCCTGACCGTGAACAATGAGTTGTTATTTGATTAACGAGGTCACATCATTAGTTGAATGATCTGATTGACATGACCCATTCCATTAGCTTAGCACCTGATCGTTTAGTATGTTGCTATTGCTTTCTTCATGACTTATACATGTTCCTATGACTATGAGATTATGCAACTCCCGTTTGCCGGAGGAACACTTTGGGTGCTACCAAACGTCACAACGTAACTGGGTGATTATAAAGGAGCATTACAGGTGTCTCCAAAGCTAGATGTTGGGTTGGCGTATTTCGAGATTAGGATTTGTCACTCCGATTGTCGGAGAGGTATCTCTGGGCCCTCTCGGTAATGCACATCACATAAGCCTTGCAAGCACTGCAACTAATATGTTAGTTGTGAGATGATGTATTACGGAACGAGTAAAGAGACTTGCCGGTAACGAGATTGAACTAGGTATTGGATACCGACGATCAAATCTCGGGCAAGTAACATACCGATGACAAAGGGAACAACGTATGTCGTTATGCGGTCTGACCGATAAAGATCTTCGTAGAATATGTAGGAGCCAATATGGGCATCCAGGTCCCGCTATTGGTTATTGACCGGAAACGTGTCTTGGTCATGTCTACATTGTTCTCGAACCCGTAGGGTCCGCACGCTTAAGGTTACGATGACAGTTATATTATGAGTTTATGCATTTTGATGTACCGAAGGTTGTTCGGAGTCCCGGATGTGATCACGGACATGACGAGGAGTCTCGAAATGGTCGAGACGTAAAGATTGATATATTGGAAGCCTATATTTGGATATCGGAAGTGTTCCGGGTGAAATCTGGATTTTACCGGAATACCGAGAGGGTTACCGGAACCCCCCGGGAGCTATTTGGGCCATAGTGGGCCTTAGTGGAAAAGAGAAGGGGCTGCCCTAGATGGGCTGCGCGCCACCCCCTTCCCCTAGTCCTATTAGGACTAGGAGAGGTGGCCGGCCCCCTCCTCCTCTTTTCCCCTCCGAGGAATCCTAGTTGGACTAGGATTGGAGGGGGAATCCTACTCCCAGAGGGAGTAGGACTCTCCTGCGCCTCCCCCCCCTTGGCCGGCCAGCCTCCCCTCCTCTCCTCCTTTATATACGGAGGCAGGGGCACCTCTAAACACACAAGTTGACACAAGTTGATCCACGTGATCGATTCCTTAGCCGTGTGCGGTGCCCCCTGCCACCATATTCCTCGATAATACTGTAGCGGAGTTTAGGCGAAGCCCTGCTGCTGTAGTTCATCAAGATCGTCACCACGCCGTCGTGCTGACGAAACTCTTCCCCGACACTTTGCTGGATCAGAGTCCGGGGATCGTCATCGAGCTGAACGTGTGCTCGAACTCGGAGGTGCCGTAGTTTCGGTGCTTGATCGGTTGGATCGTGAAGACGTACGACTACTTCCTCTACGTCGTGTCATTGCTTCCGCAGTCGGTCTGCGTTGGGTGCGTAGACAACACTCTCCTCTCGTTGCTATGCATCACATGATCCTGTGTGCGCGTAGGAAATTTTTTGAAATTACTACGAAACCCAACAGTAAGAAGATTTTGGTGAGGTTGAAGGATGTCTTCTTCTTCTGCCGCCGGAGCTTGAACCTCCATGACCTTCTTGATCCCATCATCCTTGTTGATCTCCCCGGGTTCTTGTCTCTTCAGCTCTATCTTCATTAGCCAAGCATCGTTGCCAATATTGTTGGAGGAAGGTGATGACATGATGCCTGGCCTTGACAAATCTGACAGAAAACAGCTTGAAAAAAAGACAGAGGATATTTGCATGATACGCTGGTCAAAACCTTCGGGAGATTATATAATGAATTTTTACTGACCAAAAGAAGTATCGTGCAAGAAAACGGAGTCCGGAGAGCACATGAGGTGCCCATGAGGCAGGGGGCGCGCCCAGGGGGTAGGGTGCGCCCTCCACCCTCGTGGACGCCTCGTGTCCTTTCCGGACTACTTCTTATTTTCCTATTTTCTTAAATATTCCAAAACGGAGAAAAATTGCTATTAGAACTATTTTGAGTCGGTTTACTTATCGTACAAAACATTCTGGAAAGTGTCCCTTATGTATTCCTCCAGGGTTACGGTTTCAATAACATTAGTTTCAACATTTATTGGGTTACTTGAGATGTAACGTTTGACTCTTTGACCGTTCACCACCCTCGGACTTGTGCCTTCGAAGTTGTTGATTCTTATGGCACCAGAACGATAGACCTCCTCGATAACATAAGGGCCCTCCCATTTAGAGAGAAGTTTTCCTGCAAACAATCTTAAATGAGAGTTGTATAAAAAAACATAGTCACCTACATTAAACTCACGCTTTTGTATCCTTTTGTAATGCCATCTCTTAACCTTTTCTTTAAACAGTTTGGCATTCTCATAGGCATGGGTTCTCCATTCATCAACTGAGCTAATGTCAAACAGCCTCTTCTCACCGGCAAGTTTGAAATCATTACCGAGCTCTTTAATGGCCCAATATGCCTTATGTTCTAGTTCGAGAGGTAAGTGACATGCTTTTTCATAAACCATTTTATATGGAGACATAACCATAGGATTTTTATATGCAGTTCTATAAGCCCATAATGCATCATCAAGTTTCTTGGACCAATTCTTTCTAGACTGTAACATCCCAAATTTCCCATTTGGAATGTTTTACAATTATAGCTAAGCATCTATGCATGTTGTTTGAATTGAGTGGCATTTGAAATATTTCAGAGGCTTCTTTAGTTTGTTTGAATTTGGATTCAAATTGGCAGTTGAATTTATTTCAAAACAATGCCTGACAAATACTTGAGCAAAAGTATGAGAGGAGTATACATGACACTCCCAAAATATCAGAAGAAAATTATTGCCAAACAGGTTGAATTCAAATTTGAATTTTATTTTGGTTTTCCGGAAAGTGATTTTTTGTTCAAGTTTTGCCCCTGGAAAAATGTCCACGTTGTAGGATTAATTCCCCTGAGAATTTTGACATATATATGTCCTATATAAAAATAATATATATCTTTCTATATCTTCTCTTCTCTCTAATTCAAAAAAGGAAAGCCCCAGGCGCCAGCCAGGCCAACCGGCCCAGCCAGCACCAAGCGCAGCCCACCAGCAGGCCAGGCGCAGCCCACCAGCGCTGAGCCGGCCTGCCCCAGCGCCCCGCGCCCTATTCGTCTCTGCCTCGGTCGCCTGCTCACCTCCTCCCCCCTCTCTCTCACCGACGCATCGGCCCCACCCCTTCTCCTTCCCCCTCACGCACGCAAAGCCGCCCGGAGCATGCCCGCCGCTCACCCTGAACCAATCTCACTGCTGCCGCCACCGTTCTCGGTGGAGCTGCAGCTCACCAGGGAGCCGTCGCCGTCGCCTCGATCGCCATCGTCGCCCCCGAGCTCCACCGAGACCACCCCGACGCCGCACCTCCCCGATCACTCCACCTCCCTCTCCAATCGCCGGAGCCGCTACACCGCCATCGTCCGAGTCGCCGCCGGCGTCTCCGCCCGTCACCGCCGTCTGCTGTAAGCTCGAGCTCTCCTCCATCGTTGGATCTCGCATGTACGGTTTAGATTAGATCTAAGAACAGTTAGGTTTATTTTAAGTAGACCGGTTTTAGTTACGGTTTTTTAGTGGTTTAGCTACTGGTTTTTTTGATTGGCCAATTGGTTTATTTCTCTTAGCCCATAGAAGTATTAGTTTATTTAACGCCTAGGCGCTGTTTAGTTTGGCGCGCACACTGTTTCGGCCCAGTAACACTAGTTTTCTTTTTTTGTTTTATTTTCAGTTTCTGGTTTTTAGCAGAATAGTTCTGTTTTTTTTTTGCATTTTATTTTAGTTGATTTAGTGTTTTTAATTGATTCTTTTTTTGTTAGTTTGAAAATTTCTTGTAGTTTCTGTAGAAAATATGTTTAGCCATGTTTAGATTAATGAAAATAGTTTTATGTTAGTTTTAGTCAGATTAGTTTTTCTACCATAAATTGAGTTAGGTTAATTATTGTTTAGTGATTCTTTTTGCTACTGCTTAGTTTAGTGCATGCCTAGCCGTAAGAACTTGTTTGGGTATTTTAGATTTAATTAAAAAATTAGTTTTAGCCGAAATCAAGCTTTTCTAGTTTTTTAGCTAGCTACTATTTTCCTACTATTCTAGTTAGTAAATTATTTTATTTTTACTATGTTATAGTTTAATTTAGATTAGTTTATGTAGCTACAGAGGATGAACTTTTTTTATAGTAGAATAAAATTTTTATTTTATTTTCTTTGCTAGGATTGTTTTAGGCATAATAGGAGTTCTATAATAGCTTTTAATATAATTCTTTTTGCCTCTAGTTTGTCTGATGTTTTCCTTTCTGTTAGTTAGAAAAACCCATGTTTAGGTTCTGTTAATAAAATATTAGTATAAAACTATTTCTTAGTTGTTGCTTGATGTGGTGAAAACCTTGATTTGCTTTCTCCGAGTTTTTCTTTGGTTTTGGTTTGAGTGCTTGGGTGTTGTACTTCAGCTTGCTGTTATGTTATATTGTGCTATACTTATTTGTGATATTGTTTGACTCAGTAGAATTCCAGGAGTGCGAAGCCTGCTATTACGAGTCGCTAGCTTTTGAAGACCGTCAACCAGGCAAGTCATTTGATCATGTTTTTACAATACCTATGATTTTATTGCATTAGAATTATACCTCCCCACCATGCATGAAGTAGGAGAATTTTGTTAAGTTATGTTCTTGAGTAGTATCATGAGGTAGGATGAACCCTTCTCCACCGATGCCTGGGACGATGTAGTTGATTGCTATGCTTTAGTAGACGGGGTTGGTTGAGTGATTCATAAGGGAGATGCGAGAGTCAAGATGATGGACATAAAAATTCACTACTAGGTGGAGGACGGTTGACTGGCACCCTAGAGAAACCAGCGGATGGCCGTGATGCATGGAGAAGCGCCATGACATCTTGCGGAAAGGTTCACCCAGCCACAAAGATACAGATGGATACCCCATTGACCGGAAGCTTACCTGTGCAACCGCAAGCCATTATGGGCTCTGTCTTGGTCGACCCTAGGTGTGACTCTGGCCGGACGGTGCTAAGAGATGTAGAAGAATGGTCGGATTGGATGGGCACCGGTAGTGGCCCAGAGGAACTCTTCGGAAGACCCTGGTTCGTTCGTCCTGTCTTCAAACACCAGGAAGTGAGAAAAATTAAAGGAGGGAACGATTCTTGCGGGTAAAGTGCACAAACCTCTGCAGAGTGAAAACCTAATCGATTAGTCGTGTCGCTGTTACGGACAATTTGAGCCTCTGGAACTTGGAGTATTTCGGATATCTCAACACTGAACTTAATAAATTAATTGAGGGGGTTATTTAATAATTGGGAATGAGACATTGGTTGGCGGAACCATCTCAATAACTACCAACATTTTGTAGTAATTGTAAACAAGTCCTTTGTTGTAGGAAAAAACTGGCTTTTTGCAAAACAATGAAACTTAGAACCCCATAGCCAAATTGCATACAGTATTAGTAATTTTAATTGTTGTTCTCTCTTCATGAATTGCCGGCATATTCCAAAAATGCTGACCTACACGGCTGCAACGTCTTATGTTGCAGAGGAGTTTTCCGATCAGGAGTGAGGCTACGATCCACGCTTAGCGATTGCCCAATGGAGTCAGATGGACTCGCTACTCATGAGTTGGCCTTCGGCCGAATTTATTGTCTTGTAATAAAGACTTGATATAAGAATCGTGTAATAAATTCAGGTGTGATTGAACTTTTAATCTTTGCATCAATGTACTGTGTGTGCCAGCATGATCTTGGGATAGTACAACTACACAAAGACTTGACCGATTTCGGGCCTGGTCGCTACAGAGATGGTATCAGAGCACACGCTGACCATAGGACGTAACCCATAAGATCCGAAAGCCATAGGAAGAGACCACTTTACCTTTTGTCTTTACTTTTCCGTATTTTTCTTCCCTGATCATTTTTGACTCTTCTCCGATCTCAACAATTCTAGATGGCCGTTAAGTTCATCTCAGTTCTGCTCCCAGAGTTTTGCCAGCCCGACGAGACTATGCTTTTTGGCAAGAGGATGGTCCAGATCACCAAGGAATTGAAGCTCTGCCTTTAATCACCGGGACCCCTACCATGGCATTTCCGGATAACCATCGCTTCAGGATTAAGGTGCACATACCAGGAGGACGTTCGGAAATCTCTCAGCGCCCATTGACTTCAAGTTCATTGCACCCGATTGGATCATTGGGAGAGACTTAGCAGTTCATAGTGCACTTGGATGCATACATGAGGAATACAGGGCCGAGCTTGTTGGATCAGACCACACCATGGTTTCTCGCAGGACTGGAGAGGGAGAGATCATCCGGACCAGAAATGACGACTCCGTTCACTCATTTGCCCAAGACTTGGAGGTTCTCATCAGGGCTCTAGAGATCCAGATGCGCAGTAGCATGAAGACGATCCAGAAGTTGCACCATCGTGAACTTGATGTGGAGGCTGCAGCACGTGAAGCCCACTATGAGCATGAGGATGAAGTCAAGGATTTCATGGAGAGAGTCGACAAGCTGAAGCTAGATGTGGCCAAATTAGAGGAGAAGCATGATCTTGGGATGGTACAGCTACACAAAGACTTGACCGATTTCGGAGAAGACCTTTTTCCTAGTGGAGATGATGGACCTCTTGTGAGCAATGACCGGGATTATGAGACCTCCACCGAAGGAAGCCGCAAGAGGAGGCACCACAATAGGGGACGCCGCACCAGAGGACGCCGTACCGGAGGGCGCAAGGATGATTGATGAAGACATTTAGTCGACTACCATGTTTATTTTTATTTTTCCGTCGAACAGTTAGGCCGTTATTTTTGATTAGTCATGAGAATTTGTAATCCGAGATTGAACCATGTTTGAGATGATTGAATAAATGATTGGTGTGATTATGATTGTGCATTCATATGGATAGTGCTATTTTCTCATTAGACCCTTGTTCTATAATAATTTTCTCATCCACTCCAAAACACCAGATGCCTCCGAGACGTGACCCCGAATTCAACTTTCCGCCGGAGCTCACCCAGCTGATCTAGAAGCAGAATGCCCTCATGCAGATGCTCATCCGGAACCAGAACAAAAACAACAACAATCCACCGCCACCACCCTCTGTTGACAACTTGACCTGCTTCCTAGGGCTGAATCCTCCAGTGTTCTCTAGCAGCACTGAGCCGATTGTGGCTGATGATTGGCTCCGCAAGGTCGGAAGGGAGTTAGCCACTGCTGGATGCACAGATGCAGAGAAAGTGTGCTTTGCCACACATGAGCTTGATGGACCTGCAGCTTCTTGGTGGGAGAACTACACCGCCACTTATTCGGCCACCACCGTGACATGGGCTGAGTTCCAGCAGGCCTTCTGCACCGCTCATGTCTTAGCTGGAGCCATGAGTCTGAAGAAGCATGAGTTCCGCAACTTACGCCAGGGGAACCGTACTATGGGGCAGCACGTGGATGAGTTTAGCAAGTTATCTCTCTATGCCCTGGATGATGTGGCCACAAATGTCGCAAAGGAGGAAAAGTTTCTCGAGGGACTTAATGATGAGCTGGGAATGCAGCTATTGGTGGCTACCTTCAACAACTACCAGGAGCTGGTAGACAAGGCCACCATACATGTCACGCCCAATATGCGACCCTATCCAAAAGGAACTCGAAGGTCCCACCAAGGATAGACCCGCATATTGAAACGCTTTTGCAAGGTGGACATCATTACATCAACATTACATAATAGATGGGGATACATACATAAGGCATACAATGCCACACGAATACAACATCACAATACATTAGAGCATCATCCGACTACGGATGAAACACAAACAGAAACTCAAACGACATCCACCCTGCTAGCCCAGGCTGCCGACCTGGAACCTATCCCCTGATCGAAGAAGAAGCAGAAGAAGGACTCAACGCAAGCAAGCATCGCTCTCGCGTCATGATCATCGCATAACCTGTACCTGCAACTGTTGTGGTAGTAATCTGTGAGCCACGAGGACTCAGCAATCCCATTACCATGGGTCTCAAGACTAGCAAAGCTTAAAGGGAAAGGAAGGGGTAAAGTGGTGAGGCTGCAGCAGCGACTAAGCATATATGGTGGCTAACATACGCAAATAAGAGCGAGAAGAGAGCAAGCAGAACGGTCGTGAAGCTAGCAATGATCAAGAAGTGATCCTGAACTCCTACTTACGTCAAACATAACCCAGAAACCGTGTTCACTTCCCGGACTCCGCCGAGAAGAGACCATCACGGCTACACACGCGGTTGATGCATTTATTTTGGATCTGGTGTCAAGTTATGTACAACCGGACATTAACAAATTCCCATCTGCCTATAACCGCAGGCACGGCTTTCGGAAGATTATACCCTGCAGGGGTGTCCCAACTTAGCCCATGACAAGCTCTCGCGATCAACGAAGGAATAGGCCTTCTCCCAGGAAGACCCGATCAGACTCGGAATCCCGGTTTACAAGACATTTTGACAATGGTAAAACAAGACCAGCAAAGCCGCTCGATGCGCCGACAATCCCGATAGGAGCTGCACATATCTCGTTCTCAGGGCAACACCGGATGAGACATCCTACGAGTAAAACCAGCCCTCGAGTTGCCCCGAGGTGGCCCCGCAGTCTACTCGGTTCGGACCAACACTTAGACAAGCATTGGCCCGGGGGGGCTAAAATAAAGATGACCCTCGGGTTGGCCGACCCAAGGGAAAGGGTAGGTGGTGGTGAGGCAAATGGTAAAACCAAGGTTGGGCCTTGCTGGAGGAGTTTTATTCAAAGCAAACTGTCGAGGGGGTCCCATAAATCACCCGACCGCGTAAGGAACGCAAAATCCGGGAACATAACACCGGTATGACGGAAACTAGGGCGGCAAGAGTGGAACAAAATACCAGGCAAAAGGCCGAGCCTTCCACCCTTTACCAAATATATAGATGCATTAATAATATAAGAGATATTGTGATATCCCAACCAAAATCCTGTCCACCATGGAGAAATCTTCAACTTCACCTGCAACTAGCAATGCTATAAGAGGGGCTGAGCAAAGCGGTAACATAGCCAAACAACGGTTTGCATAGGAAAGGTGTCAAAGGTTAGAGGTTCATGGCAAATTGGGATGGCTTGAAGAGCAACAGATAGGTAACGCAGCATAGCGATAAAACAAAGCAACTAGCATAGCAATGATAGTAGTGAGATCCAGGGTAGAGGTCATCTTGCCTGAAATCCCGCTAGGAAGAAGAACGAGTCCATGAAGAAGACGAACGGGAGCAGTCGAACGAATCCTCACAATCGCAACATTACCGGAACTAAGAAGCAACACCGAAAAGAAACAAACAACATGGTAAACACATAAGCATAATCATGGCAAGATGCACAATCAAGTATGATGCATGTCCGGTTTAAAGAGGCATGGCATGGCAACCTGCAACACACAATACTACAAATTAAGTGGAGCTCAATATGCAATGAGTTGCATATTGACAAAACACCACACGCAATTATTTAGTTTGATCTCGGTTATGTACCCAACAATATTATATGTTGCTAAACATGGCAAGAGGTGAAGCATATGGAAACTAACTATTTAGGCAAGTTTAAATGAGGCCGGAAATAACAAACAACAATTCCGGAAAATCCCCATGTGCATAAAATGAATTTGGTACTATTCTGTCCTAAACCATATTTTAAGTTTGTTAAACAGCAAAATAAAGTACAGCAAGTTAATCTATGCATTTTTCCACCCCATTTACATATAAAGTTTATTTAAAACCGAGCTATGGTTATTTAGTTATGAATTAAAGCATTTAAGCATGTCATATTAGCAAATTTAAATCAACAACAAGTTAAACATTTTTAACATAGATGAAAATGGCATATTATTAATCTACACAATTTTCTGAGCATTTTACATATATAAATTATTTTAATCCGATGCACAGTTTGAGAGATATTAAATGCATGATGCTTAGGGGGTTTTCTGTAAAACAGGCAGTCTCTGGATAAAAGAAAAAATCACCGCGCATGGAAAAAAACTACATGGGCCGAAACTGGTCAGCCCAAAAGTGCACAGGAGAGGGCTGGGGAACTGCTCACCATGGGCTTAGCCCAGACGGTGAGGAGGAGGCCGGGCAGGCAACACCGGGCCTGGGGGCGATGCGGCTGGGCCTTGAGGCCTGCGAAGGGTGCTGCTGGGCCGGCCGGCGGGGAAGGCCCACGTAAGAACGGGCCGGTCAACGGGCGCGCGAGGGGTCGGGCGAGCTGCTCTGCTCGATCTCGAGTTCGTTCGTGGCGGCGGCGGCAGTTGACCTCGCCGGATCCGCCTGATCCGGGCAAGGCGGCGGCAAGGGAGGCCGGGAACTAGTGGATCGGGCCTCCGGGCACCGGATCCAGCGGGGGAGGAGCTTCACGGGCGGGGCGGCAGTCCATGGCGGGGCGACGGGGGTTCTGCGAGAAAGAGAGCAGCCATGGACGCGGGTGAGAGAGGGAAAGGCAGGAAGGGAAAAGGGGTGAGGGAGGTGCGATGGGGCTGGCCTAAAGGTCGCCGGCGACGAGGCTGCAAGGCGGCGGGGTCGGGCGCTCCTGCTCCGGCGAGGCCCCTGGTGGCCGGAGTGCAAGGACGAGGGGACAACGAGGGGAAGCGGGCGAGCGGGCGAGGGGCGCACGGGGTGCACGGGGTTGGGCCCGGTCGCGGCCCGGGGCGGTCTCCCCGTGGGCTTCGCGGGCCGCGGCGGTGGATGCTGGTTGGGGCGACGTGGCGCGTCCGGGTTGGCCGCGGGCGCGTCTGGGCGGCGAGGTGGCGGCGCGGGAGGAGGCCAATTGGCAGCGACAAGTGGCGGGGCTGGGTTCGGTCGGCGTGAAATCTGAGGAGGAGGGGCTAGAAGGTAGGGGTAGGGCTAGGAGATGCCCAAAATGGCATGAGGGGGTCTATATATAGGGTAAAAGCTAGGGTTTAGGGGGTTTTGGAGGGGTTTTGGAGCCTCGGATCACCATCCGACGATCAGGAACGGAGGGGGGTTTAGGTGGGCTGCAGGAGGGCTGTGAAGAGGGGTTGGGCTGAGAGAAGAGGAGAGAAAGAGAGGCCCGGCGGTAGTTTCGGAGACCGGAACGTCCGACGATTAAACCGGCAATGGTGCCGCTACGGATGACGGTTGGGCTTCAAACGGACTCCGAATGCGATGAAATTTGGCAGGCGGTCTATCTACACTATAATAAGACCGCACGACAAGTTGCATCCCATTCCGAGAACATTTTTATGCCACTTATAAAATAATATTTCGGAGGTGCCGCGGGCGCGTGCGAGTGTGGTCGGGCTCAGAACGGACAACGGAGAGAACCGGTGGAACCAGAACGGATGCAAGTTTTGAAAACATGCAGATGAAATGCAGATGAAGACATGAGACGAGATGCATAACAAGAACAAAAAGCAAAACAACAGACAAAACCCACCACGGAGGAAATATCATATCGCATCTCCGGAAAAGGCAAGAGTAGGAGTTACGAATATGGAAAGTTGTATCCGAGGCGTTACAACACTCCACCACTACGAGAGGATCTCGTCCCGAGATCTAGGATGGCACCGGGGGGAAAACAGAAAGGAAGAGAAGAGGTAAAACTAAGTTGCTTCTTCGACAAATGAGTGAAATCACGAACCTTGAGAGGTTGAGCAATTAGAGATGAATGAGATTGCAAACAATCCGTTAGAAAAGAGGAACAAGGAACATTACGATAGCTTGAAGGTTGCAAAGACATGGATCAAGAGTTTAATTGACAAGATAGGGTTCAAAACCACTCCGGTTACAACAAGATGAGAGAGGAAGAATTCGGGCAGCACTCCGGTTGAACATGGAAGGAATAGAACATGAACTTGACAAGATGAGAGGATACTTGATGAAATCGACAACACACTGCCTCCGGAACTATTGAAAAAAATGGCACAAGGGGTAAGAAAGATTTCAGACAGCACTCCGGTTGAAAAGAGAAGCAAAACTTGATAAGATGAAAGAGCTTGAAGAGATGACACAACACTCCGGTTAAATGGAGAAGCAAGGAGAAGAACATGATCTTGCCAAAGCAAGATGATGAGTGAAAAGAGCAACATCACAATGCCTCCGGAACGAAAGAATAGAAGCTAGATTGTTGGGATAAAGGGGCGGAGAAGAAAATGACAATTTCTGCCACAAATGAACTAGGAAAGCACCCTTCCAAGAAGGTTATAACAGAGTTGTTGGAAAACCAACAACGAAAAGAATAACCTTGTAGTGGGCTTATGGAAACATCTCAACACTTGAGGTGAAATTCTGCCACTAACGAAAAACAATTGCTTGCTTGAGATCAACGAAGAGATGAACACTTCTTCCACAAAGATGATAAAGAGATAACTTGGATCATTGATAAGCAACACAAATAGCAACATTCCCAATGGAAGGCTTTAGGTGAAATATGACACAAGATAACTCCAATGGAGGGATTGATGGATTTAAAATACCTCATTCTTGAGAACATATGAATCATGAAACATGAATGAAATTGTCAAGAGTGGCATAACACCACCTCAAAAGATATTGTAGAAGGAATTGCACTTTGGATGCAAGATGAAGAATGCTTGAACTCCTCAAAACAAAACATGTGTTGGGCACCATGTTTATTTTAGAGTATAGCTTAGCAGATCATAACTACGAGAGAAATCTTGAAGAACAATTGAAGAATGAAAAGAATCCTTGGTGAACCATCATGTAGATCTTCCATGAAGAACTCCGGTAATAAAAGGATGATAGAAAGAAAGAGAAGTTGAAAACACAAGGTGAAGCCTTGCGATGATTTAGATGGAGCTTTGCGACGATATAACCAAGAAAACTTGGAACTCCGGAAATAAAAGAATTGAATCACCTTGAGGAAATAAGAATAAGATTTATTGTATGCTTATCCTTCACCAAATTAAATTGATGACAAGCAATGGATTTGGCATACTACTTATTCTCGTAGAAAGGATTAAGAGAGATATAGAGGAAACTTGAGAAGGTCTTGAACGACCACCAGTAGGATTGAAACAACAAAAGAACGAGTGAATTGATACGATAACGAAGGAAGAGAAATCTTGAACGAACCACCGTAAAAATTGAAAATGAGATTAGCAAAGGCACAATTCACCGGGAAGAATTGGAAAATGAATGAATAGACTTGAGGGGATTTAGATACATGAGAACGAAGAGAACATGAACTGATTAGAGGATACTTGAATGATGCATCAGAAGAATTCCAGAACGAGAGTTGAAAGCTTGAATGAATAATTCTAAGGTGATGGGCTACGGAGAATCAAACTGAAAAGGCTCTTGAATTGCTCCGGATGGGTGAAAAGAATTCTCACAATCGAAAACAATTATGAGAGGATGGCATCAAACTTGAACTATGAATCTTGAAGAGAATGGAGCAAGATTTAATAGAAATCCTTCTTCGGTCTTCAAATGTTGAGAAATATGATGAGAACCACCATGAATTGTTGAGATACTCCGGAACAAAGAAGAATAGAAATGATGAACCAACGATGAAAAGAATTTGAAAGATCTTGGAGAAAGACATATGACTGATGATAACCCATTCTTACATCAAACTTTGAAAAGAATTTGGAATAGCTCCGGAATAATTAGAAGAGTCAGGTAAGATCCTGGGAAAAGACCTGTGGGTTAGGGCCCACTCAAAAGAAAACACCGTTGAACAATTGATTGAAAGGGGGGATTGCACCGGTAGACTTAAATAGCTTGAATGAGATCACAACCTCGAAATATCTTGAACGGATTGAGAATGGAAACACAAGTCTTCTGAGATATCTTGAGTACTCCGGATAAGAATAGAGAGAGGTGAACAATTAAGAGGTGCACTGACGTGGAAAAACATTTGAAACGAGGAAAGGGATATGATCAACACCGAAAGCTTGAATTAAATCCACCGGAGAAGAAAAAAGACGAAGAATAATAAACTTGAAGCTCGTGAGCATCTTCACGAGGGATCACCGGATCAAAACATTGATTGAAAAGAGTGAAGTGACTTCACATGAATAAATGGATACTTGATTAACAAATCTGAGTCCTTGAAGAAAAAGGGTGGGAGGGCGGGAAAACAAAGACAACTTGGGACGGATGAAACAAACACCGTTGAGAAAACTTAGAATTGATATTGCGGATGGGGAGAATGATGGGATCATCTCGAAGAGAAGTGCACCGGTTGGAAAAGGATTAACATGACAACCTCAATGATCAAAAAGGATTAGTTACTCCCATAGAAATATGAGAACACCGCTTGAAAGGTATGGAATCAACACTTGACATTGAAGCAACTAGTATACCACAGTGAAAACAAAACAAAGGATTGGCTTGCGAAAATAAGCCGGAAACAAACATATGATAGATCCCATATCGTATCATGTGTCTGTTGGAAAGATAAAACTAGAGCTACTTGAATTCCCACCTATAAACTCCTGAAACTTTCTGGTTATGCAATCTGGTGTTGGGGATATAGGGGAAGCAATATATCTCACCCAAACTAACAATCCCTACATCCAGCTGTATCCATCCGTCAACACATAACCAAGAAAACTCCGGAAATCGTGTACCTCAACCTTCGAAAAGCATCCGTTATACGAGTTATGGCAACACTCCCGAACTCCCCAGTACTGGGTGACGTCAAGGTTATCTCACCAACAACTGCATAAAAGAGATTTTCGATGTCGGCAAAACTCAGGTATTCCAGAACTGCGGTGATAAAATTGTGACGACAACACCTCGGAGCTCAACTCCCCGGGACACTGCCACAACCCCTAAATGTCAGGAGGCACCAAGAACAATGTTCTCGTCACAAGACTATCGGAACGATCCCAAGATACCCGCATGATCCTAAATTTTTTTAGTGAAATTTGAGGAGAGGAAAGTCAAAACATCTACGTCAAGAGACCTCACTAGAGCGACGAAGGGGCTGAGGAGTAAAAAGAATCCTACTCTCCGATATATATAATCCTAAGACTCAAAATAGTTTTCTTCTAGACTCAACAACGACCAACAAACAAGGGGGCTCCTAGGGTCGGTCGAGGCTCTGATACCAACTTGTCACGCCCAATATGCGACCCTATCCAAAAGGAACTCGAAGGTCCCACCAAGGATAGACCCGCATATTGAAACACTTTTGCAAGGTGGACATCATTACATCAACATTACATAATAGATGGGGATACATACATAAGGCATACAATGCCACACGAATACAACATCACAATACATTAGAGCATCATCCGACTACGGATGAAACACAAACAGAAACTCAAACGACATCGACCCTGCTAGCCCAGGCTGCCGACCTGGAACCTATCCCCTGATCGAAGAAGAAGCAGAAGAAGGACTCAACGCAAGCAAGCATCGCTCTCGCGTCATGATCATCGCATAACCTGTACCTGCAACTGTTGTGGTAGTAATCTGTGAGCCACGAGGACTCAGCAATCCCATTACCATGGGTATCAAGACTAGCAAAGCTTAAAGGGAAAGGAAGGGGTAAAGTGGTGAGGCTGCAGCAGCGACTAAGCATATATGGTGGCTAACATACGCAAATAAGAGCGAGAAGAGAGCAAGCAGAACGGTCGTGAAGCTAGCAATGATCAAGAAGTGATCCTGAACTCCTACTTACGTCAAACATAACCCAGAAAGCGTGTTCACTTCCCGGACTCCGCCGAGAAGAGACCATCACGGCTACACACGCGGTTGATGCATTTTTATTTCGGATCTAGTGTCAAGTTATCTACAACTGGACATTAACAAATTCCCATCTGCCTATAACCGCAGGAACGACTTTCGAAAGATTATACCCTGCAGGGGTGTCCCAACTTAGCCCATGACAAGCTCTCGCGATCAACGAAGGAATAGACCTTCTCCCAGGAAGACCCGATCAGACTCGGAATCCCGGTTTACAAGACATTTCGACAATGGTAAAACAAGACCAGCAAAGCCGCCCGATGCGCCGACAATCCCGATAGGAGCTGCACATATCTCGTTCTCAGGGCAACACCGGATGAGACATCCTACGAGTAAAAGTAGCCCTCGAGTTGCCCCGAGGTGGCCCCGCAGTCTACTCGGTTCGGACCAACACTTAGACAAGGACAGGCCCGGGGGGGCTAAAATAAAGATGACCCTCGGGTTGGCCGACCCAAGGGAAAGGGTAGGTGGTGGTGAGGCAAATGGTAAAACCAAGGTTGGGCCTTGCTGGAGGAGTTTTATTCAAAGCAAACTCTCGAGGGGGTCCCATAAATCACCCGACCGCGTAAGGAACGCAAAATCCAGGAACATAACACCGGTATGACGGAAACTAGGGCGTCAAGAGTGGAACAAAACACCAGGCAAAAGGCCGAGCCTTCCACCCTTCACCAAATATATAGATGCATTAATAATATAAGAGATATTGTGATATCCCAACCAAAATCCTGTCCACCATGGAGAAACCTTCAACTTCACCTGCAACTAGCAATGCTATAAGAGGGGCTGAGCAAAGCGGTAACATAGCCAAACAACGGTTTGCATAGGAAAGGTGTCAAAGGTTAGAGGTTCATGGCAATTTGGGATGGCTTGAAGAGCAACAGATAGGTAACGCCGCATAGCGATAAAATGAAGCAACTAGCATAGCAATGATAGTAGTGAGATCCAGGGTAGAGGTCATCTTGCCTGAAATCCCGCTAGGAAGAAGAACGAGTCCATGAAGAAGACGAACGGGAGCAGTCGAACGAATCCTCACAATCGCAACATTACCGGAACTAAGAAGCAACATCGGAAAGAAACAAACAACATGGTAAACACACAAGCATAATCATGGCAAGATGCACAATCAAGTATGATGCATGTCCGGTTTAAAGAGGCATGGCATGGCAACCTGCAACACACAATACTACAAATTAAGTGGAGCTCAATATGCAATGAGTTGCATATTGACAAAACACCACATGCAATTATTTAGTTTGATCTCGGTTATGTACCCAACAATATTATATGTTGCTAAACATGGCAAGAGGTGAAGCATATGGAAACTAACTATTTAGGCAAGTTTAAATGAGGCCGGAAATAACAAACAACAATTCCGGAAAATCCCCATGTGCATAAAATGAATTTGGTACTGTTTTGACCTAAACCATATTTTAAGTTTGTTAAACAGCAAAATAAAGTACAACAAGTTAATCTATGCATTTTTCCACCCCATTTACATATAAAGTTTATTTAAAACCGAGCTACGGTTATTTAGTTATGAATTAAAGCATTTTAGCATGGCATATTAGCAAATTTAAATAAACAACAAGTTATTTTAACATAGATGAAAATGGCATATTATTAATCTACACAATTTTTTGAGCATTTTACATATACAAATTATTTTAAGCCGATGCACAGTTTGAGAGATATTAAATGCATGATGCTTAGGGGGTTTTCTGTAAAATAGGCAGTCTCTAGATAAAAGAAAAAAATCACCGCGCATGGAAAAAAAACTACATGGGCCGAAACTGGTCAGCCCAAAAGTGCACAGGAGAGGGCTGGGGGAACTGCTCACCATGGGCTTAGCCCAGACGGTGAGGAGGAGGACGGGCAGGCAACACTGGGCCTGGGGGCGATGCGGCTGGGCCTTGAGGCCTGCGAAGGGCGCTGCTGGGCCGGCCGGCGGGGAAGGCCCACACAAGAACGGGCTGGTCAACGGGCGCGCGAGGGGTCGGGCGAGCTGCTCTGCTCGATCCCGAGTTCGTTCGTGGCGGCGGCGGCAGTTGACCTTGCCGGATCCGCCTGATCCGGGCAAGGCGGCGGCAGGCCGGGAACCGGTTGATCGGGCCTCCGGGCACCGGATCCAGCGGGGGAGGAGCTTCACGGGCGGGGCGGCAGTCCATGGCGGCGGCGGCGGGGGTTCTGCGAGAAAGAGAGAAGCCATGGCCGCGGGTGAGAGAGGGAAAGGCAGGAAGGGAAAAGGGGTGAGGGAGGCGCGATGGGGCTGGCCTGAGGGTCGCCGGCGACGAGGCTGCAAGGCGGCGGGGTTGGGCGCTCCTGCTCCGGCGAGGCCCCTGGTGGCCGGAGCGCAAGGACGAGGGGACGACGAGGGGAAGCGAGCGAGCGGGCGAGGGGCGCACGGGGTGCACGGGGTTGGTCCCGGTCGCGGCCCGGAGCGGTCTCCCCGTGGGCTTCGCGGGCCGCGGCGGTGGATGCTGGTTGGGGCGACGTGGCGCGTCCGGGTTGGCCGCGGGCGCGCCTAGGCGACGAGGTGGCGGCGCGGGAGGAGGCCAAGTGGCAGCGACAAGTGGCGGGGCTGGGTTTGGTCGGCGCGAAATCTAAGGAGGAGGGGCTAGGAGGTAGGGGAAGGGCTAGGAGATGCCCAAAATGGCATGAGGGGGTCTATATATAGGGTAAAAGCTAGGGTTTAGGGGGTTTTGGAGGGGTTTCGGAGCCTCGGATCACCATCCGACGATCAGGAACGGAGGGGGGGTTTAGGTGGGCTGCAGGAGGGTTGTGAAGAGGGGTTGGGCTGAGAGAAGAGGAGAGAAAGAGAGGCCTGGCGGTAGTTTCGGAGACCGAAACGTCCGACGATTAAACCGACAATGGTGCCGCTACGGATGACGGTTGAGCTATCAAACGGACTCCGAATGCGATGAAATTTGGCAGGCGGTCTGTCTACACTATAATAAGACCGCACAACAAGTTGCATCCCATTCCGAGAACATTTTTATGCCACTTATAAAATAATATTTCGGAGGTGCCGCGGGCGCGTGCGAGTGTGGTCGGGCTCAGAACGGACAACGGAGAGAACCGGCGGAACCAGAACGGATGCAAGTTTTGAAAAACATGCAGGTGAAATGCAGATGAAGACATGAGACGAGATGCATAACAAGAACAAAAAGCAAAACAACAGACAAAACCCAACCACGGAGGAAATATCATATCGCATCTCCGGAAAAGGAAAGAGTAGGAGTTACGAATATGGAAAGTTGTATCCGGGGCGTTACAATACATGAAGGCAAGCAGCAGCAGATTGATAGCCGCAAGTGGAAGTATGGCCAGGGGAAGTACAACTCCGGAGCTCAGCAGAAGCCCCATTATGCCCCATACTCAGGAGGGCATACCCATCACACTCATGGAGGACATAATCATGGAGGAAATAACCATGGAGGGAATGGGAACAACCGCAACCACGACAACAAGTCAGGCAATGGAAACGGCCATGGCAACCAGCATCGTCCTACCCTGGCTCAGAAGGATCTGAGTCACATCACCTGTTTCAAGTGCCAGAAGACAGGGCACTATGCCAACGACTGCCCGGAGGCCAAGCAGAGGAATGGAAACGGCAATGGAAATGGAAGCTCATCAAAGAAGCCCAACCCTTTTGCTCGTGCGCAGGTGAATCACATTGACATGGAGGACGTCTATGATCAGCCAGAAACTATGGTTGGTAAGTTTTTATTAAATTCACGTCCAGTATTGGTACTCTTTGATTCTGGTGCAACACATTCATTTATATCAAGGGTAGTTGTGGAAATGTACGGGTTGCCCACTAGAACCCTTAGAATCCCTCTTGAGGTCAGTTCCGCAGGAGGAGAAATGATGGCAGGCTTAGGCTGTCGTGCAACCCTCAACACCGGAAACCATAAATTTCCCGCAGACCTCATAGTATTGGAAACCCAGACCTTGGATGTAATCTTAGGCATGGATTGGTTGACGAAGTTTGAAGGAAACATAGACTGTGCCCGCAAGACGATTTTGCTCACCACCCCAGAACAGAAGAGGATCAAGTATGTGTCCAGACATACCCCGACGAAGAATCAGGTGAATTCCCTCACGGGAGTTGTTCAGGAGGAAGTGCCGGTAGTGCAAGATTTTCCTGATGTATTTCCGGAGGAATTACCAGGAATGCCACCGGACAGAGACATTGAATTTCTAATTGAGTTATTGCCCAACACAACCCCAATATCCAAGAGACCTTATCGGATGCCCTCGAACGATTTGGAAGAGATCAAGAAGCAAATTAATGAGCTATTGGAGAAGGGATATATTCGTCCAAGCTCGTCACCTTGGGGAGCCCCAGTTCTTTTGGTAGAGAAGAAGGACGGAACCCTGAGAATGGTTGTGTATTATCATTCGTTGAACGGCGTGACCAGCAAGAACAAGTACCCTTTGCCGATGATTAATGATTTATTTGATCATCTAGTTGGAGCCAAGGTATTCTCCAAGATCGATCTTCGATCAGGGTATCATCAGTTGAAGATCCGGGAAAAGGACATGCCCAAAACAACATTCACCACTAGGTATGGTTTATATGAGTATACCGTCATATCATTTGGATTGACTAATGCCCATGCATAATTCATGAATTTGATGAATAAGGTATTTATGGAAAATCTGGACAAGTTTGTCGTGGTGATCATCGATGATATATTGATTTTCTCCAAGAGCGAGGAAGAGCATAAGGAACATTTGCGTCTAGTTCTGGAGAAACTCCAAGAACATCAGTTGTATGCCAAGTTCAGCAAATGTGAATTTTGGTTGAAGGAAGTCGCATTCCTCAGACATGTTATTTCAGGAGAAGGAATAGCAGTCGACCCCACCAAGGTTGTATCAGTTACCAATTGGCAGTCACCCACCTCAGTCAAGGAGATCCGCAGTTTTCTCGGACTCGCAGGATATTATCGGAGATTTATTGAGAATTTCTCCAAGAATGCCAACCCCATGACTGAGCTGTTGAAGAAGGACACCAAGTACATTTGGACCGAGGATTGTGAAGCCAGTTTCCAGGAATTGAAGAAACGTTTGGTTATAGCCCCAGTGCTGATTTTGCCGGACATACACAAGGATTACCAGGTATATTGTGATGCTTCTCGTCAAGTATTCGGAGGAGTACTCATGCAGGAAGGAAAATTTGTAGCTTATACCTCCAGACAGCTACGACCTCACGAGATGAATTACGCCACACATGATTTGGAGTTAACAGCCGTAGTGCATGCACTCAATATCTGGAGACATTTCCTTACCAGAAATAGTTGTGATATTTACACGGATCATAAGAGCTTGAAGTATATTTTCACGCAGAAAGAGTTGAACCTCAGGTAGAGGAGATGACTAGAGTTAATTAAGGACTATGACATGAGATTGCTTTACCATCCAGGAAAGGCTAACGTTGTAGCAGATGCCTTGAGCCGTAAGAGTTATGTGAATACTCTTATTGCGGGAGGATTACCCCAGGAGTTAGTCGATGACCTCAGGGATCTTCGACTGGAGATAGTTCCGAGAGGATATGTTGCAGCCTTGGAAGTTCAATCCACTTTAGCCGAAAGAATTCGTGAAGCCCAGAAGTCGGACAAGGAAATTGATGAGATAGAGAAAAGGATGAATGAAGGGAAATCTAAAGGGTTCTGTAAGGATGAGTATGGAGCTATATGGTTTGATGATCATATTTATGTACCCAATGATCCTGAACTCAGGAAGCTAATTCTTCAGGAGGCTCATGATTCACCGTACTCAATTCACCCTAGTAACACCAAGATGTACCTGGATTTGAAGGAAAGTTTCTGGTGGACAGGTATGAAGAAGGATATTGCCGAGTACGTAGCAGTATGCGATGTTTGCCAGCGAGTAAAGGCGGAACATCAAAAGCCAGCAGGGTTACTTCAACCTTTGCCGATTCCCGAGTGGAAATGGGAGAAACTTGGAATGGATTTATCACAGGATTACCCAGGACCCGTTCAGGTTATGATTCCATCTGAGTAGTGGTTGATCGCTTGACTAGGGTAGCTCATTTCATTCCCGTGAAGACTACCTATACCAGCACTAAGTTAGCCAAGATATACATGACCAGGATTGTATGTCTGCATGGAGTCCCGAGGAGTATCGTGTCAGATAGAGGAACACAATTTGCCTCAAAGTTTTGGAATCAGTTACATGAAACTTTGGGTAGGAGGCTGGAGCTCATTACAGCTTTTCATCTGTAGGCAGATGGACAGAGCGAGAGAGTCAACCAAATTCTGGAGGACATGTTGAGATCTTGTGCGCTAGACTATGGGTCGAGCTAGGATGATAATTTGTCATACGCAAAGTTCTCGTACAATAACAGCTATCAGACCAGTCTGAAGATGGCCCCTTTCGAAGCTCTATACAGAAGGAGGTGCAGAACTCCATTGTTGTGGGATGGCGTTGGTGATCGAAATTTTGGTCCCGATGTTATCAGAGACTCCGAAGAGAAGTTCAAGCTGATTTGAGATAGACTCAAGGTAGCTCAGTCGAGGCAGAAGAGTTATGCCGACAGTAAACGCAAGGAAGTAACATATGAAGCAGGAGAACGGGATATCTTCGTGTGTCCCCACTTCATGGAATCAAGAGGTTTGGTGTTGAAGGAAATGCAAGAACATGTGGTGCCCCCATGTTTGGTTTTGGTAATTGATGACAATCTCTATGGACTAATGGTTGCCTTGAGTTATATTTGAAAGTTTTGTCCATAGGCTTTTCTTGAAGTCCATGTGTTGTTTTCAAGGAGTTTATGAGTTGACCAAGGTGCTATTAAGGAATTATCCAAAGATTGGTCATGTGAGTGTTGAGCTTATTTCAAGCATGTCTTGAAGAAGAAGATTGTGTGATCATTCATGTTTACCTTCAAGACATCATCCAAATGAAGAGAGTTGGAAAGATTCAAGGTTGATCAAGTCTAAGTCAAGAGTGAATGAAGTTGATCAACACACAAAGCATACAAGATGTACAGAGAGGGATCAAGCGATCCCATGGTATGGTAAGCATTGTCAATTACACTTTGTGTACTAACCCATGATCTTCGTGAGAGTTCTTTGTGGGGTTAGGTTGTGGTGTGCAAGTTCAAGTGAAGCATCACGAAGAGATCAAATGCTTGAAGCTTGCCGTCCATTGTGGTGACAATGGACTTGTGAAGATGTGCGGAAGAGTGGCTCACCCATAGTGGAGTATGGAGGAGCAATCAACTAGTCTTCATCGAGCCAACGCAATCAAGAAAGGTGGTCCAACTTGAGGGAGTCAATATCGTCATCATCTAGCTCAAGTGGACCATGTGCAAGGCAAAGGTTTGCCCTTGATAGGTTTTCCATTTTTACCATTCTCATGATGGTAGTTGGGAGACCGAGTTTTAGGTTCGATTGCCGTACTATCAAGGGGGGCTCTCGATGAGTAACTTGATCGTATCATTCGTAGAGAGCTCAAACCATTGCATCCTTGCATCATCTTTCTTGGTTCTTGTTTGGTTCTCTTTGTGAGTTTTGGAGCTTATGGTCATCTTGATGACAAGCTCGAGTTCATTGAAAACAGAGTTCTCATGCATCTTCTATGATGTTTTTGATGTTGGAGGTTCTGCCGGTTCTTCTCTGTTGGAGGTTTCTCCCCTCTTTTTGTTTTGATGCTACTCGTTGTCTTATATCAAACAAGCTTGAGTTTGCTCAATTCAGAGCTCATTTGCAAAAGTTATGGCAGTTCTGGTTTTCCTTGGAGTGTTCTAGTTCTCGCGGAAATGGCGTATGGTTGGCACCTGCGGTAGTACCACTGGACCGGCGCCGACAGTACCGCATATCGCCACAAGTGGTAGTACCGCTGTCCCATAGCGGTAGTACCGCCCATGGCCATAAGCGGTAGTACGGGTCCGGTTCCGCGCTGGTACCGCCTCGACTCGAGACATGGTGTTCTCATGTCGGGTTCAGCGGCAGTAGTAGCAGCAGTAGGAGCGGTAGTACCGCTCGTGTGCGGTAGTACCGTGGCTACTACAGCCCCTAGTACCGCTAGGCCAAGCGGCAGTACCGCTGTGACCAACGGTAGTACCACTGGCTCCAGCGGTAGTGCCGCTCATTCGGCGCTGCCTCGCCCTCTGTTTTGCTTCGGTCTCTCTGTTCTACCGCCCGGGCGGTAGTACCGCTACCCTGAGCGGTAGGACCGCTCATGCACGGACTGAGCACATAATGGTTGGATTCGGAGCTCCTATAAAAGGTGGTCTTCTTCCCCATTCAACCTTATCCTTTGAGCTCGTGTTCTTCCCCCATTGTTGACCTTCTTCGAGCTTGCTAACTCTCAATCCATCCATGGATTCTTTCTAGTTTTTTAGGGAAAATAGAGAGGAGATCTAGATCCACATTTCCACCAATCACTTTCTCCTCTATGTGAGGGGAACCCCTTGGATCTAGATCTTGGAGTTCTTGGTGTTCTCCTTCTTGTTCTTCCTCTCATTTTCCTCCCTAGCATTAGTTGCTTTGGTGGGTTTGAGAAAGAAGGACTTGGGCGCTCCGTGTGCCCTTGCCATTGCATTTGGTGCATAGGTTTGAGTTCTCCACGTGATACGTGGAAGTTACAAGTGGAGAAGCTTATTACTCTTGGGTGCTTGGTACCCTTGAGCTTGTACTCTTGGGTATTTGGACACCCTAGAGCTTGTTCCTCTAGGGTGCCTTGGCGCCCTAGACGGTTGGTGTTGTTCGGAGCTCAATCTTTGTGGTGTAAAGCTCCAGGCAAGTGTCGGGATCTCCAATTAGGTTGTGGAGATCGCCCCGAGCAATTTGATGGGTATCGGTGACCGCCCCCAAGGGTTGCCAAAGTGTACGGGTTCGGTGACCGCCCCCAAGGGTCGCCATTTGTACGGGTTCGGTGACCGCCCTCAAGGGTCCCTTAGTGGAACCACGGCATCTTGCATTGTGCGAGGGCGTGAGGAGATCACGGTGGCCTTAGTGGCTTCTTGGGGAGCATTGTGCCTCCACACCGCTCCAAATGGAGATTAGTATCCGCAAGGGTGTGAACTTCGGGATACATCGTCGTCTCCGCGTGCCTCGGTTATCTCTTACCCGAGCCCTTTACTTATGCACTTAACTTTGTGATAGCCATATTGTTTCTTGTCATATTTCTTGCTATCACTTAGTTGTTTATCTTGCTTGGCATAAGTTGTTGGTGCACATAGGTGAGCCTAGTTGTTGTAGGTTTTGTGCTTGAAAAATTAACCGCTAGGTTTATTCCGCATTTGTTCAAGCCTAAACCGTAATTATTTTAAAAGCGCCTATTCAACCCCCCTCTAGGCGACATCCACGATCTTTCAGGAAAGTTGGCACCCAGGTTCATTGGCCCCTACAAAATCCTCGAACGTCATGGAGAAGTTGCTTACAAGCTGGAATTTCTGGAAGGATTGTCTGGAGGTCACGATGTCTTCCATGTTTCTCAGCTGAAGAAATGCCATGCCGAGATGGCCGATATTCCGTTGAGAGACACAGTGCCCCTAGAGGCCATACAGCTCGACAGTGACCTGACTTATGAGGAGAAACCCGTCAGAATTCTTGAGACTACAAGCAGAGTCACCCGCAGCAAGATCATCAAGTTTTGCAAGGTTCTCTGGAGTCATCATTCTGAGGAGGAAGCCACTTGGGAGCGAGAAGAAGATCTCCGCCGAGACTACCGGCACCTATTTGCTAGCCAACCCGAATCTCGAGGGCGAGATTCATCTTAAGGTGGGTAGGTTTGTAACATCCCAAATTTCCCATTTGGAATGTTTTACAGTTATAGCTAAGCATCTATGCGTATTGTTTGAATTGAGTGGCATTTGAAATATTTCAGAGGCTTCTTGAGTTTGTTTGAATTTGTATTCAAATTGGCAGTTGAATTTATTTCAAAACAATGCCTGACAAATACTTGAGAAAAGGTATGATAGGAGTAAACATGACACTCAAAAAATGTCAGAAGAAAATTATTGCCAAAAAGTTTGAATTCAAATTTGAATTTTATTTGGGTTTTCCAGAAAGTGTTTTTTGTTTGAGTTTTGCCCCTAGAAAAATGTCCATGTTGTAGGATTATATCCCCTGAGAATTTTGATATATATATGTCCTATATAAAAATAATATATATTTTTCTATATTTTCTCTTCTCTCTAATTCAAAAAAAAGGAAAGCCCCAGGCGCCAGCCAGGCCAACCGACCTAGCCAGCGCCGAGCGCAGCCCACCAGCGGGCCAGGCGCAGCCCACCAGCGCCGAGCCGGCCTACCCTAGCGCCCCGTGCCCTATTCTTCTCCGCCTCAGTCGCCCGCTCGCCTCCTCCCCCACCCCTTCTCCTTCCCCCTCTCGCACGCAAAGCCGCCCGGAGCACGCCCGACACCCCCTCGCCCAAGTTGATGCCCTATATAAACCCCTCGGCCTCCTCTTCCAAACCCCCCAAAACCCCTGGCTAAAGTCCCACCGTAGCCCACACTCACCCCGAACCAATCTCGCTACTGCTGCCGCCGTTCACCGTCGCCACCACCGCCGGTGAGTCACCCCCTGCCCTTCCCTACTACTCCACCCAAACCCCTTCAACCCCACGCACCTCCCTGAAATCCTCTTGTCGCCCAGGAAGCGCCCGAGCCGTCGCCCCCGAGCTTAACCGCCGCTCGCCGGAGCTGCAGCTCAGGGAACTATCACTGTTGCCCCGATCGCCACAGTCGCCCCCGAGCTCCGTCGAGACCACCCCGACGCCGCCCTCGAGTCACTACACCTCCCCGACCACTCCACCTCCCTCCCCGATCGCTGGAGCCGCTGCACTGCCATCACCCGAGTCGTCGTCAGCGTCTTCGTCCGTCACCACCATCTGCTGTAAGCTTGAGCTCCCCTCCATCGTTGGATCTCGCATGTACGGTTTAGATTAGATCTATGAATGGTTTGGTTTATTTTAAGTAGACCAGTTTTAGTTACGGTTTTTTTAGTTGGTTTAGTTACTAGTTTTTTTAGATCCTCCGATTTGTTTATTTCTGTTAGCCCATAGAAGTATTAGTTTATTTAACGCCTAGGCCTTGTTTAGTTTGGCGCGCACATTATTACGGCCCAGTAACACTAGTTTTCTTTTTTTGTTTTATTTTCAGTTTCTGGTTTTCAGCAGAATAGTTTTGTTTTTGTTTTTGTATTTTCTTTTATTTGGCTTAATTTTTTTAGTTGATTCTTCTTTTGTTAGTTTGCAAATTTCTTGTAGTTTCTGTAGAAAATATCTTTAGCCATGTTTAGATTAATAAAAATAGTTTTATGTTAGTTTTAGTCAGATTAGTTTTTCTGCCATAATTTGAGTTAGGATGATTATTTTTTAGTGATTCTTTTTGCTACTGCTTAGTTTAGTCCATGCCTAGCAGTAGGAACTTGTTTGGGTATTCTAGATTTAATGAAAAAATTAGGTTTAGCCGAAATCAAGCTTTTCTAGTTTTTTTAGCTAGCTACAGTTTTCCTACTGTTCTAGTTAATAAATTATTTTATTTTTATTACTTTATAGTTCATTTTAGATTATTTTCTGTCGCTACATAGGATGAACTTTTATCTGCAGTAGAATAATTTTTTTATTTTCTTTGCTAGGATTGTTTTAGGCATAATAGGAGTTCTATAATAGCTTTTAATATAATTCTTTTTGCCTCTAGTTTGTATGCTGTTTTCCTTTCTGTTAGTTAGAAAAACCCATGTTTAGGTCCTGTTAAGAAAAGTTTTAGAAGTATAAAACTATTTCTTAGTTGTTGCTTGATGTGGTGAAAACCTTGATTTGCTTTCTCCGAGTTTTTCTTTGGTTTTGGTTTGAGTGCTTGGGTGTTGTACTTCAACTTGCTGTTATGTTATATTGTGCTATACTTATTTGTGCTATTGTTTGACTTGGTAGAATTCCTGGAGTGCGAAGCCTGCTATTACGAGTCGCTAGCTTTCGAAGACCGTCAACCAGGCAAGTCATTTGATCATGTTTTTACTATACCTATCAGTTTATTGCATTACCATTATACCTCCTCACCATGCATGCAGTAGGAGAATTTTGTTAAGTTATGTTCTTGAGTAGTATCATGAGGTAGGATGAACCCTTCTCCACCGATGCCCAGGACGATGTAGTTGATTGCTATGCTTTAGTAGACGAGGTTGGTTGAGTGATTCATAAGGGAGATGTGAGAGTCAAGATGATGACAACCCCATGACTTCAAGCTCAAGCTGGACTTCAAAATTCACTACTGGGTGGAGGATGGTTGACGAGCACCCTGGAGAAACCAGCAGATGGCCGGGATGCATGGAGAAGCTCCATGACATCTTGTGCAAAGCTTCACCTAGCCACGAAGAGTCGGATGGATACTCCATTGACCGGAAGCTTAGCTGTGCAACCGCAAGCCATTATGGGCTCTGGCTTGGTCGACCCTAGGCGTGACTTTGGCCGGACGGTGCTACGAGATGTAGAAGAACAATAGGATTGGATGTGCACCGGCAGTGGCCCAGAGGAACTCTTCGGAAGACCCTGTTTTGTTCGTCCCATCTTCAAACACCAGGCAGTGTGAAGACTTAAAGTAGGGAACGATTCTTGCGGGTAAAGTGCACAAACCTCTGTAGAGTGAAGACCTAATTGATTAGCTGTGTCCCCGGTTACGGACAATTTGAGCCTCTAGAACTTGGAGTATTTCAGATATCTCAACACTGAACTTAATAAATTAATTGAGGGGGTTATTTAATAATTTGGAATGAGACATTGGTTGGCGGAACCATCTCAATAACTACCAACATTTTGTAGTAAGTGTAAACAAGTCCTTTGTTGTAGGAAAAAACTGGCTTTTTGCAAAACAATGAAACTTAGAGCCCCACAGCCAAATTGCATATAGTATTAGTAATTTTTCTTGTTGTTCTCTCTTCATGACTTGTCAGCATATTCCAAAAATGCTGACCTACACGGCTGCAACGTCTTATGTTGCAGAGGACTTTTCCGATCTAGAGTGAGGCTACGATCCACGCTTGGCGATTGCCCTATGGAGTCAGATGGACTCGCTATTCGTCTACGCTTACACAACTTTACTTGGTTTATTTCTCATGAGTTAGCCTTCGGCCGAATTTATTATCTTGTTATAAAGACTCGATAAGAGAATCGTGTAATAAATTCAGGTGTGATTGAACTTTGAATCTTTGCATCAATGTACTGTGTGTGCCAGCATGATCTTGGGATGGTACAGCTACACAGAGACTTGACCGATTTTGGGTCGGGTCGCTACATAGACCTATTAACAGTCTTTTGCAAATTAATTTAAGCTCTCTATTACTTAGCGCTACTTGGCCACTAGACCGTGGGTGATATGGAGATGCAATTCTATGATTAACATCATACTTAGCAAGCATTTTACGGAAAGCACCATTTGTAAAATGTGAACTACCATCAGTCATTAGGTATCTAGGGACTCCAAACCTCGAAAAAACAACTTCTTTAAGCATCTTAATAGAGGTGTTATGATCAACACTACTAGTTGGAATAGCTTCTACCCACTTAGTAACATAATCAACAGCAACTAAAATATGTGTATACCCATTAGAGGAAGGAAACGGTCCCATGTAATCAAAGCCCCAGACATCAAATGGTTCAATAATAAGAGAATAATTCATAGGCATTTCTTGACGTCTACTAATATTACTAATTATTTGACATTCATCACAAGACAAGACAAACTTACGGCCATCTTTGAAGAGAGTAGGCCAATAAAAACCGGATTGCAATACCTTATGTGCAGTTCTATCTCTAGCGTGGTGTCCTCCATATGCCTCGGAGTGACACTTGCGTAGGATCTATTCCAGTTCATACTCAGGTACATAACGTCTAATAACACCATCTACTCCTTCTTTATAAAGGTGTGGGTCATCCCAGAAGTAATGTCTTAAATCATAGAATTTTTTTCTTTTGCTGGTATGTGAAACTAGGTGGTATGAATTTAGCAACTTTGTAATTACCATAATCAACATACCATGGAGCAGTACGAGAAGCATTTATGATAGCTAATTGTTCATCAAGAAAGCTATCATCAATAGGTAGTGGGTCATCAAGAACATTCTCTAACCACAAGTTGTCTGCAACGGGGTTCTCAGCTCCCTTTCTATCAATAATATGCAAATTAAATTCTTGTAGTAGGAGAACCCATCTAATAAGTCTAGGTTTATCATCTTTCTTTTCATAAGATATTTAATAGCAGCATGATCAGTGTGAACAGTTACGTTAGAATCGAGAATATAAGGTCTAAACTTATCACAAGCAAATACAACTGCTAAAAGTTCTTTTTCAGTGGTAGCATAATTTCTCTGGGCACTGTCTAGAGTTTTACTAGCATATTGAATAACATTTAGTTTCCTATCAACTCTTTGTCCTAGAACAACACCTACAGCATAATCACTAGCATCACACATAATCTCAAAGGGTAAATTTCAATCAGGTGGCTGAACAATAGGTGCAGAAATCAAAGCTTTCTTAAGTATTTCAAATGCTTCTACACAATCATCATCGAAGTCAAAAGGAATATCTTTTTGTGAGAGATTAGTCAGAGGCCTAGAAATTATAGAGAAGTCCTTAATGAACATCCTATAAAAACCAGCATGACCAAGGAAACTTCTTATACCTTTAATGTCCTTGGGACACGATATCTTTTCAGTAGCATCAACTTTAGCTTTATCAACTTCAATACCTTTTTCAGCAATTTTATGCCCCAAAACAATACCTTCATTAACCATAAAGTGTCACTTCTCCCAATTCAAGACGAGACTAGTATCTTCACATCTCTGCAAAACTTGATCAAGGTTGCTCAAGCAATCATCAAAAGAAGATCCATAAACGGAGAAATCATCCATGAAAACCCCAACAACCTGTTCAAAAAGTCAGAGAATATAGCCATCATGCATCTTTGAAAGGTAGCAGGTGCATTACATAAACCAAAAGGCATACTATAAGCAAAAGTACCAAAATGGCAAGTAAAAGTGGTATTCTCTTGATCCTGTGCTGACACAGGTATTTGAGAGAAACCATAGTAACCATCTAGAAAGCAAAAATGTGTATGTTTGGATAATCTTTCTAGCATTTGATCAATAAAAGGCAAAGGGCAATGATCCTTTTTAGTCGCTTTATTTAATTTGAGGAAATCAATTACCATCCTATAACCTGTAACAATTCTTTGTGGGATCAATTAATCTTTATCATTAGGAACAACAATAATACCTCCCTTATTAGGGACATAATGGAAATGACTTACCCACTGACTATCAGCAATGGGATAAACTATACCTGCCTCCAGGAGCTTTAGTATTTCCTTTCTTACCACTTCTTTCATCTTAGGTTTTAACCGTTGTTGGTGATCAATAACTGGTTTGGCGTCTTCCTCCAATTTTATTTTGTGTTGGCATAGAGCGGGACTAATGTCCTTAAGATTATCAAGAGTATATCCAATAGGAGCACAGTGCTTCTTCAGAGTTTTCAATAATCTCTCCTCTTCTTGCTCTGAAAGGTTAGCACTAATAATAACAGGATATATCTTCTTTTCATCAAGATAAGCATATTTAAGAGTATCAGGTAACAGTTTAAGCTCAAACACGGGATCACCCTTGTGTGGAGGAGGATCCCCTGGGATTTCAACAGGCAAGTTGTGTTTCAAAATAGGTCCCTGTATAAAGAATACTTCATCTATCTCCCTTCTTTCATTCATAAACATATCATTTTCATGGTCTAGCAAATATTGTTCTAAAGGATCATTAGGAGGCACGACAGTAGAAGCAAGACCAATAATTTCATCCTTACTAGGAAATTCTTTATCATGGGGTTGTCTATGAAATTTAGCAAAATTAAACTCATGAGACATATCCCCCAAACCAATAGTAACAACATCCTTTTCGAAATCTATCTTAGCATTAACAGTATTCAAGAAGGGTCCACCAAATATAATGGGACAAAAGCTATCTTGTGGGGAACAAAGAATAAGAGAATCAGCAGGGTATTTAACTTTCCCACACAAGACTTCAACATCTCTAACAATCCCAACAGGTGAAATAGTATCTCTATTGGCAAGCTTAATTACAACATCAATTTCTTCTATCTCAGCAGGTACAATGTCATGCATAATTTATTTATATAAGGAATGAGGTATTGCACTAGCACTAGCACCTATATCACATAAGCCATGATAACAATGATCTCTTATTTTAATAGAAATAACAGGCATGCCTACAATAGGTCTATGTTTTCTCTTAGTACCGGGTCTGGCAATTCTAGCAGCTTCATCACAGAAGTAAATAACATGCCCATCAATATTATCAGCCAAGAGATCTTTAACCATAGCAATACTAGGTTCAACTTTAATTTGCTCAGGTGGTGTAGGTGTTCTAGTATTACTCTTACGAACCATAGTAGAAGCTTTAGCATGATCCTTTGTCCCAACAGGGAAAGGTGGTTTCTAAACATAAGTAGTAGGAATAATAGGATCATTATAAGTGACAGTCTTTTCTTCAACTTTAATAGGTGCAACTACTTTTCCTTTAGTGGGGGATTATATTTAAACCACTTTATCTTAGGGAGGTAAAAATGAGTATAAAATGATTCACACAAAGAAGCTACTATCTCAGATTTAAGTCCATATTTAGTGCTAAATTCACGAAAAGCATCGGTATCCATAAAAGATTTAACACAATCAAACTTAGATGTCATACCTGACTCCTTACCTTTGTCGAGATCCCAATCTTCAGAGTTGTGTTTAATTCTTTCCAATAAATCTCATTTGAATTCAATAGTCTTCATCATAAAAGAACCAGTACAAGAAGTATCGAGCATGGAGCGATTGTTGAGAGAAAGCCGAGCATAATTTTTTTGAATAATCATTTCTCTTGAGAGCTCATGATTGGGGCATGAATATAACATTGACTTAAGCCTCTCCCAAGCTTGAGCGATGCTTTCTCCTTCGCGAGACTAAAAATTATATACATAATTACGATCACGATGAACAAGATGCATAGGATAAAACTTCTGATGAAATTCCAATTTCAACCGGTTGTAGGTCCATGATCCCATATCATCACATAGCCTATGCCATGTCAATGCCTCTCCCTTCAAAGATAAAGGGAAGACCTTCTTCTTGATAATATCGTCGGGCATACCTGCAAGCTTAAATAATCCACAAACTTCATCCACATAGATTAGGTGTAAATCGGGATGCAATGTTCCATCTCCTGTAAAGGGATTAGCTAGCAGTTTCTCTATCATACCCGAAGGAATTTCAAAGTAAACATTTTCAGTAGGTTCAGTAGGTTGAGGAGCAACTCTTTGCTCTATTGGTTGGGGTGAAGATGCCACGAACAAGCCCCTCAAAGGATTATGTTCCATAGTAACAAGTGACAGTAAATTTCAGCACACTATATAAATTTTTCGATAGCAATTTCCACTTACCAAAGGCGCTTCACTCCCCGGCAACGGCGCCAGAAAAGAGTCTTGATGACCCACAAGTGTAGGGGATCTATCATAGTCATTTCGATAATTAAGAGTGTCGAATCCAACGAGGAGCAGAAGGAAATGACAAGCGGTTTTCAGTAAGGTATTCTCTGCAAGCACTGAAATTATCAGTAGCAGATAGTTTTGTGATAAGGTAATTCGTAACGGGTAACAAGTAACAAAAGTAAATAAGGTGCAGCAAGGTGGCCCAATCCTTTTTATAGCAAAGGACAAGCCTGAACGAGTTCTTATATAGAGAAAAGCGCTCCCGAGGACACATGGGAATTATCGTCAAGCTAGTTTTCATCACGCTCATATGATTCACGTTCGTTACTTCGATAATTTGATATGTGGGTGGACCGGTGCTTGGGTACTTCCCTTTCTTGGACAAGCATCCCACTTATGATTAACCCCTATTGCAAGCATCCGCAACTAGAGAAGAAGTATTAAGGTAAACCTAACCATAGCATGAAACATATGGATCCAAATCAGCCCCTTGCGAAGCAACGCATAAACTAGGGTTTAAGCTTATGTCACTCTAGAAACCCATCATCTACTTATTACTTCCCAATAGCTTACTCTAGGCCCAAACAATGGTGAAGTGTCATGTAGTCGACGTTCACATACCACAACTAGAGGAAAGACAACATACATCTCATCAAAATATCGAACGGATACCAAATTCACATGACTACTTATAGCAAGATGTCTCCCATGTCCTCAGGAACAAACGTAACTACTCACAAATCATATTCATGCTCATAATCAGAGGGGTATTAATATGCATTAAGGATCTGAACATATGATCTTCCACCGAATAAACCAACTAGCATCAACTACAAGGAGTAATCAACACTATTATTGACCCACAGGTACCAATATGAGGTTTTGAGACAAAGATTGGATACAAGAGATGAACTAGGGTTTGAGAGGAGATGGTGCTGGTGAATATGTTGATGGAGATCGACCCCCTCCCAATGAGAGAATCGATGGTGATGACGATGGTGATGATTTCCCCCTCCCGGAGGGATGTTTCCCCGACAGAACAGCTCCGCCGGAGCCCTAGATTGGTTTCGCCAAGGTTCCGCCTCGTGGCAGCGGTGTTTCGTCCCGAAAGCTTGCTTATGATTTTTTCCAGGGTAAAAGACTTCATATAGTAGAAGATGGTCACCGAAGGGCTGCTAGGGGGCCCACGAGGCAGGGGGCGCGCCCAGGGGGTAGGGCGCGCCCCCACCCTCGTGGACAGGGTGTGGGCCCCCTCTGGTACTTTCTTCGTGCAATATTTTTTATTAATTCCAAAAATGACTTTCGTGTTGTTTCAGGACTTTTGGAGTTGTGCAGAATAGGTCTCTAATATTTGCTGCTTTTCCAGCCCAGAATTCCAGCTGTCGGCATTCTCCCTCTTCATGTAAACCTTGTAAAATATGAGAGAATATGCATAAGTATTGTGACATAACGTGTAATAACATCCCATACTGCAATAAATATCGATATAAAAATATGATGCAAAATGGATGTATCAACTCCCCCAAGCTTGGACCTTGCTTATCCTCAAGCGGAAGCCGAAATCAAAAAATATGTCCACATGTTTAGAGATAGAGGTGTCGATAAAATAAAACCACTACAAGAAATATGTCAACTTATGACCACCACTATTGGTCACTGAAAGGTCACAAATTTCCATTTATGACTTTTTTGTGACCAAAAATAGAAGGTCAAAAGCTGGCCGTCGTAAACTGACTATAGCGACCTTTCTTCTGGAATGGTCAAAGACGTTTACGACCAAAATATTCCTACTGTGGCGTTTTGGTCACTAGCAACCTCCCCCAGGCCATGTAGGCATCCAGCGTGGCAAGCTGATGTGGCACAAGATTCAGCCCGGTCCAATTCGATTTTCTACATGGGCCTAGCCCAACAATTCGGCCTTTTTAATGTATTTTTTCCTGTGCTTTTATTAGCTACCTGGGTCTGGCCCAACAATTCAGCCTTATTGATTTCTTTGCGTGGCCCTTGATTTTCTTTTTGATCATGTATTTTCTGGGCCATTTCTTTGCTGGGCTGAATCCCAGTTATCATGTTCTCATAAGTGGGTCCAAGTTGTCAGGTTCTAGCAAGTGGGTCCGACTTGTCAGGGCCATATTCCTCATTTCATTTTGACAGTAAATAAATAACCAATATTTAAATTGGCACTGACAAAAAACATATATAATACTTCAAATAACAACAACCAGATTCAGTATAGAGCCAGATTCTGTATGGAGCTCCTGCTCTACAAATAACACGCAATACAATGGTGCTCCTGCTCTAGAAATAACACGCAATACAATGGTGCTCCTGCTCTATAAGTGGAGTAACTAATTTACAAGCTCTACAAACACCATATTCTTCAAGATGGAGCTCCTTCGTTAGAATTACAAACAGGCACATGCACCTGCTCTTGCTCTTGCTCATAGTCAGGACGCCTTGTTACATGAATCAGCAAAGAAGAATCAAAAAACTGGAGCAAATATATTATGAAGAGACCATTCAATAAAAAGGACAAGTTCTCAGAATGATAACACAAATTCAACTAGTATGATGCTTTTAGAAGTCACAAAAAATAACAATTACTACATGGCAGATGATCATGAAGAGTATAAACACATCTTAAATCTTACTTGTAAAAAGAGAATACATGCCTATCTCCAGCAATGTTATTATTATATAGAAAAAACCGTAAACGGATCCCACAATAGTACAGTACAAGTGTGGGTAGAATTCAAAAGGTACAGCTACAAGTTAATAGATCAATAAAATATGGTACTTTTGCCAGTGCATGGTACTGAAGCCTGCAATCAGTATACTGTCATAACATTGCAGGAGTGCAAAACATAGATCTGGCATAGTTTACAACATAACAAACAAACTCTAACTACGATGGGGGAGACAACCTAAACGAACCAGCTAACCGATAATCATTACTACAAATCGATAATCAATACTGACAACGGAACACAATAAGATTCTACAACAAATCTCGTACAAACATAAGGTGCAGCATGGCACCAGATACGCGGTAGGAAACACTTGGAGATCTAACAATTCACCCGCGAGAACGGTCCACAAAATAGCTAAAGGAAAGAGGGGGAATTGGGGAGCGGGCAAACCTGAATCCCGGCGCGGGATGAGCAGGACACAGGCGCCTTCTTCTTGTCCTTGTCCTTGTCGGCGGCGCCCTTGGCCACCGTCGTCTTCGCCGCAAGCAGCCCCTTGCCTCCCTTCCCGGCCATCTCCCTTCGTAGGAGAGCCCCCTACATGCACACCCAACGAAACCATCAACAAAACCAAGCAAGCAAAAGAGATTTCAAGCGACAACGCTGGGGATCCCATGCCTCACCTGGCTTCCTCTCGCCTCTCTTGGTCTTACAAGCGACAGAACCGGCCACTGGCGGGCAGGCGGGAGGCGCCGAAGTTGAGGAAGAAACCCCGCTAAACACCACATTTCCGTCACCTGCATGCGTGAGGAAACCCAATCAAGGAACCATGCCAATGTATCCATGTTATAAAACAAAAAAGGAAAACAACATAAAACAGTACAGAGTTCTGCTGTAGATTGTGAAATGTTTTCTTCTCAAATTTCCAATTTTGTAGATTGTGAATTGTTTAATCTAACTATCATGCTGGCATATGATTGATTTTGGACTTTGCAATATTTAGTGAATGAAACTGTGAACTGTTTAGCGTTATCCTTTGTAGATAAAAACATAATTAGATTGTTGTTGTGCAAAGGTTGTTCATGTGCAGAGCTCTAAAAATACAAAAAGAAAATGCAGATTATTGTGCAGAGCAATAAGGACGCACATCTGGACTGGTAATCCCATTAAAACTTTATTCTCTAGGGATGGAATTGAAACGTGAACCGTGCAGCTACTCCGAAACTGCAAAGGCTATTATTGTGCAGAGCTCTGAAAATACAAAAAGAAATGCAGATTGTTTCTTTCGGAGCTTGCTCTGTTCCGTGCAATGCATCCTGCAGAAATTAGGAAAAGAAAACGTACAACAGCCTCGGCTACTACATGTAGGGCAGATTTCTGCCACACAAGCAAACACATACGATCAACAAACCAATTATGCAGCCAGCCCTCTGCTTATACAGCACCACAAACCAAACTTGAAAGCACTTCAACAGTAAATCAAACCTGTTACTGATGCTAGTAATAAGAAGATGGACAGATGTGTATATATACCGGTGTTGACGGGGCCAAGGGTGGCCTGCTTGTAGAGGCTGTAGAGGCAGAGCTTCTCCTGGGAGTGCTCCTTCTTCTCCTAGGTGTGCTCCTCCTACAACAGCAGCAACAGCAGGTCAAGAACAACAATAGAGTCATATGAGCTGCTGGGTTCATAGCATCAGTTTGACACCAACAATAACAGAGATTAGAGTCATATGACAATGAAAACAACAACAAAAGTAGTTTGACAGTAGCAGCAGCAGAAATAGTTTCAAGTAGTCTTTTCTGATGGATGTAAAACTTGAGAATCTAGTATACCATAGTAGAACTAATTTTCATATGCAGCATAATTTCAACCACCCAACTTAATTCTAGCCCTCCATTATGAAGGATCTACTCCTGAACCATGCAGAACAAACAACAAAAAAAATGACAGCATTTTGAGTAGTATAAACAAAGAGCAGCCATGCCAATAAACTAATAATAAAATTCTATGATAGATAAGAGAAAAACGGGACTGCAACATAGAATCGACAGCAGCTGCTACATCTAATTTAAATAAGACCAGATCTACAACATATTTTCAATCATAAGGTGGCATCCTAACTTAAATTGACAAGCCATCCTAACTTAATTGACAAGCCATCCATTCCTAAGGATCTAATTTGAGAATCTGACATAGAACAATCTCATAAACAGGGGACTATAGCATGCCAAACAACAGACAACACACATGCAGATATGAACCAATAATAAATCTGTAATTAATCTCATAGACAGGGCACTGCATGATGGATTCGGCAACAGCTACATCTGATTATTCAGAACAAATCATATCAGATCGTGCGCGTAAGAACAGAACAGGGACCGCACGCAACCACGGAGATCTCATCTAACAGACGACGCATGATACACAACGGGTCGGGAGGGAGGGAGGGTGGCACGTACCGAAGATGGTGTTGGTGGGGTTCATGGCGACCTGGTTCTTGGCGGCGTCGCCGATGAGGCGCTTGGTGTCGGTGAAGGCGACGTAGGAGGGCGTGGTACAGTTGCCCTGGTCGTTGGCGATGATCTCGACCCGGTCATGCTGCCACACGCCAACGTAGGGGAGGAAGAGGCCATCCTGCCCATGGCATCCTGGATCTGGGAGGGATAGAACACGAGGTGAGGAAATGAGGGAGGGATGTGAGGAGGAGGAGATGGAGTGGAGGGACGCACCTGAGTCGCCGGGGTGGGGGTCGCCGGGGAGACGACATGGAAGGACAGCCACCGCGGACACGCCCCCACGACGGGGTGGTGGGTTGGTGTGGGGTTCCGGAGCGGGGAGGAGGAGGAGGCGGCCATGGTGGACAGTACGGGGTGCGTGGGCGGCGGGGTTGTGTCGATTGGATCTGGGGGATCGAGGCAGGAGGTAGATGGTGGAGGGTAGGGAGATATGGTGAGGAGAGGGACAAGGTGGGCGGTGGGTGAGGAGGACGGCGAGGTAGGCGGTGGGTGGGAGGAAGGGTTGCCGCGCAGGGAGAGGACTGGATCT
>NC_041383.1:163262148-163284121 GCF_002162155.2 Triticum dicoccoides
GACCAGCTAGGGTTTCGTGTTAGGTGTGGAAGGGTTGAGTACAGCCATTGGATCCACGAGCATCTGACGACGTATGATGCACGATCCGCGTGAAACGTCTACAGACCAATCAAAATGCAGTATGATGCTATGACCATCTAAATTGGTCATAGTTGTCTAAAACTAATACTCCCTCCGTTCCTTGATATAGGGTGTATAGTTTTCTTGCACGAATATTAACGCTTGGGCTGGGAGGGGAAATTTCATTGGTTTTGGACGTAAAAGCCCCTGGTGCAAACACGTGAGACTAGAGAGAAAATTAGGCAAATCACGATCCTCTCTATCACTGGCAGTTTTCTTCCTTATTAAGCCCAACACAAATCCCACAGTATCCTCTCTGACTTATTCTCCCCTGATCGCTACCTCTCCATCGTCCCCGCGCATTTTCCCGCGAGCGAGCGCGTGCAGCTTCGTTACTATCTCTCCCGCGCTGCATAAAGGCAAAATCCTCGGCCAAATTCAAAATTCCTGAAGATTTTTCTCACGAAAAATTTTCAGCACAAGAGGGAAAGATAATGGCGCCACTGTGTGAAAATTTTCGTTTTGAAATTGGAGAAGACGGGGCTATAAATCCTCCCCTCCCCACCTAGCCATCTCATCATTCTCTCTCCCGATCGCCATCCCTGTCCCCCGCTCGCCATCTCTCTTTCCTGGTCGCCATCTCCAATGGCAGGTCGCCGCTACGAGTGGATCAACTGGGATGGCCTTGGCAACGAGGCGGGGGAGGATGCGGCCGAGTTGAACTACGACTACGAGTGGGTCGTATCCGACCAACGTATGTCCAATTTGGTTTATCCGTCTTGCATCTGCTCTTCCCTAGCTGATTCAGTTCTGGTGTCATCCTAGATGAAGACCTGGCAGAGAGTTCCCATCAACGTCGGGGACGAAGGCTTGGCCTAGCAGGTGGAGTAAGGGGTCCGAGCGTGGGACATGGACGAGGAAACGTTGTTCGATCAGGACTTGGATGAGGAGGCATAGGCCGATCAGGACTTGCTCAGCGTGTAGGTTCAGTCGTCAACCGAGCAATGGCGGGAGGAAATGGTGAGGGAGGCGGCAGGGAGGACGACGGGCATGCACGCAGTGGACACCGGCTCGGACTTGCGGGGTCAAGGCGTGGCCCTAATCCGGTGACTAGGTGGCCTGCTCACTGTTCAACTCAAGGTACGTACGTCGTCCATATTCTGAATATTGGTGTTGCAGTTTTTTTTCATGGTGTAGTTCTAATTAGATGCAGCACTAGGTGTCATTCATGTCCATAACTGATTACATGCAACAGTTATACTCCTGATACGTCCTGAGTACATGCAGTAGTAGTTCTGTTCTGATTAGATACAGGAGTACGATAGTGTAGATATTGACCATAACTGATTAGATTATGTGTAGTTCATCAGGTGTAGGACTAGGAGAGTAGTAATCTTAGTCCAACTCAAGGTAGTCCATAATCTGAACATCGTAGTAGTTAAATCATGCTAGTAGGATCAGTACAAGCAGATCATGTGTAGATGCATATCAGCTGTACATGTAGATCACGCGTACATGCAGATCATGTGTTCCTGGTGCTACTTTTGCACATATTGACCTTTATATTCTCAGTGCTGCATATGCCATATTTGTAAGCATAATTTTGATTGCAGAAGCACAAGAGAATGCTGAACTTGGTGATTCTGAGGAGCATGTAGAACAAGAACAAGAGGAAGATACCAATGTGGAAGGCGATGGGAATGGAGGAGCCTCAGGTAAACTGTAACCAACATTGTTTAATCATCAATTTAATCTATAGATGCACAATGAACATTGCTTAATCATCAATTTAATCTGCAGATGCCAATGGTAAAATGATTAGGAAAAGAAGGTGGTATCAACTCCATGAGAAGCATAATGTATATGCTATGGTTCTAGAGAGGACCAAAGCTGGGGTATTGAGTCCAGGAGTGTCCAAAGAGGTGTCTGACCTAACAGGCATACCTCAGCGGACAGTGCAAAACTGGTGGAAGAAATGCAAGGAAGCCGGTGGAATACATGCACTGGAAAACAAACGGGCAAAAAACTGTGGCCGCAAGAGGATAGAATTCGATCCAGAGGCTATTAAACAAGTGGATTTGAGGAAAAGGACAACTCTTAAAGATTTGGCAAATGAGTTGCACATGGCGAAGACGACATTATGGCGTCGTTTGAAGGAGGGCCTGTTGAGGCGTCACACAAATGCCATCAAATCCACATTGACGGATGAAAACAAGGTAGGACGAGTAAGGTTTTGCTTGTCAATGTTTGATAAGCATACTGTTCCTCAGGATCCCAAATTCAAAGAGATGTACAACGTCATTCACATTGACGAGAAATGGTTCTACCGTTCACGCGGTAGCCAATATTACTATTTGGTGATCGATGAAGAAGATCCATACCGTAGCACGCAAAGCAAAAATTTCATTGAGAAGGTCAGAAATGTGCTTTTTCTTTAATTTCAATATTTGTATTGTTAAGATTGGCATGATAGTAGATATTCTTGTGTAGGTGATGTTTTTGGCCGCGGTCGCTCGGCCACGCTTTGATGCGAATGGCACAATGATTTTTGATGGAAAACTTGGGATTTGGCCCTTCACATACCAAGAAGCGGCAAAGAGAAAAAGCAAGAACAGAGATGCTGGAACCATGGTAATGAGTGCTGTATTTCCATGATGAGTAATTTGTTTTTGATCCACAAAGTATATCTAACATGGTGACTAATTGTTTGCATTGCGCAGGTCACCAAAGTACTCCCTGCGGTTACTCAAAATGTAGTCCGAGAGTACATGATTAATTGTCTTATTCCCGCCATAAGGGTGAGATGGCCTCCGGCTGAGCGTGGCATGCCAATATATGTATAGCAGGATAATGCAAAGACCCACATCCCTTTAGATGATCCGGAGTTTGTCGCCGCGGCTCAAGCTGAAGGATGGGACATCCGTCTCACATGCCAGTCTCCAAACTCCCCTGACCTAAATATTCTAGATTTAGGTTTTTTTGCAGTGCTCCAGGCTCTTTTTGAGAAGTTGTCTCCAGGTATTACTAGAACTTAGAAAATTTTGAATACGATTAATTTTGAGTTGCACTGAATTTGTCAATTTGTGCAGGTTCTATTGAGGACATTGTGTTGAAGGTGCCGCGGGCATTCGATGAGTATCCACCTCAGAGAAGCAACAAAATTTTCCTCACTCTCCAATCCTGCATGATAGAAGTCTTGAAGCAATCTGGAGGAAATCGCTACAAAGTTCCACACATGCAGAAGGCTGTGAGAGAGAGGCTCGGCGATCTCCCGGTGGCACTACAATGTGCTGCAAGCATTGTTAATGATGCCATTGAATCCCTACCTGATGTTTAGTGATCGCCATTCAACTCTTAGTGTTTGCCGTGCAATGGTCTTGAATAATGTAATCGAATTTAGTAGAGTATACGACAGTGTCATCAATAATCTTTAGTGAATGGGTTTCTTCAGTTGGATTGAATAATGTAACCGGATGGCAATGTTTCAATAATCTTGGCTTCATGCTTTTTTTACTGTCACTCGCAACAATAGAAGTACTCGGACAAAAGATCCACAAAATAGAGGTACCACAGTAAATTTATTTATGCAAAAGATCAACAAAATAGAGGTACCAAGATAAATTTATTTTTGTTGTTGATCAACTATTACATGTCCGCGGACGTGTACTTCATTTTCACAAACTCCCTAATTTTGAATCCCGTGTCCGAGTCTCTTCCATGCTCTTCATCGTCACTGCATTTATTCTCGGAGTTGCTCGGTGAAGATTCGTTTGACGGCGCCTTGAACGAAACTCAAGTCTCGCCGCAGCCGGAACACACGTACGTACCCATGTTTGTCAGCCAATTAATTACTGGGTCCTTCATTGTTCCAGCCACTTGATGACACTCCAAGCATGGCATGGCCGCCGGCTTCATCTCATCTTTTCCTGATGGAACGGAAGTTAGAGGCTTCACCTTCTCCCCGTCCATGGGAGCACAGTCCACCGGCTTGGTATCCCCCTCGTTGAGAAGAGAAGTTGCCAGCTGCATGGGATGCGAGGTGGCCGACGGATAGGAGTTCGTGTCGTGTTGATTCTCCATGTGAATGAACAAAGGAGGCGGACAGATTGGTTCACACAAAAGAATGAATAAAAGGACGGTAGAAGATTTTTCTCTATAAATCTAAAGCCCTGCAGGATATGCACTAGTGCATGCAATCTTCTCTTTGCTAACAAAACTACAGCGTATGCACATCATATACGAGATGGGGATTTGCCTTCTACTTTTTTCTAGGAAGGTCATGCGTGGGTTGTAGCTTCTGTAGGGGTAAAAGACTCAACTAAAGGAATACACCTTACAATCTGAATTTTTTCACAAAAAACTATACACCCTATATCAAGGAACAGAGGGAGTATGTTAAAATCATGTCAGCTATTTTGTGACCTGAGAAATTCAAAAAGAAAATAAAAAACCTTCTCATTGTGTCACCAAAATGTGAACGGGTTTTCAAAAAAAATAACAAACATGAAAAAATATAAATATCTTCAAAAAGGTGTATTGAGAAATGAGTTTTCTTGCAAAAATAAACATTTTTCATTTTTCGAGAGCCCAAAATGAGTTTTTTTGTGAAGGACCTACCATATATTTGTTGCAAAATTGGACCAAATCATTTTTCTAAAATACTAGTCCATATTTAATGCACAATTGACAAAATGGTTGGGTGTCAAAAGTTTTGATCCACCTCTGGTGAAAAAGAGAAATTCCCGCCGATTCAGTTGGAAACGGGTCAAATTTGAACTGTAGTTGCCTCGTAGTTTTCTATTTATTTTTTCAAAAAATCATTTCTAGGTACATAAGTATCTATTTAATCAGAGAAACACCAAAAAAATTCCAAGATTCAACCACTAGCTAGGAACAGTCATTCCCGCCGTTTTGACCGCATTTTGAAACAGGCATAAAAAATTCAAAAAAAATCAAAAAAATGGGAAACCTTCGCATTTGTGTCATTATATGTGGCCAAGTTCCCAGGAAAAATAACAAACTTGTAATACGGCAATTATTATAAAAAAGTGTTCTCAGAAACGAGCTATCAAGCGTGAAGATTCATGGCTTTCAAGCCAAATGATCAATCTTATGGCCACATTCATGGCATAGTTTGTTCAAATGATCTCATATTGTGCACAAGGGTGCATATTAGAATGGAAAACAATGTTGCCTAAGGAAGTTTTCATTTTCTTTGGACGAAAAAACCATTTTTCATTTTCCGAGTGCCCGAAAGGAGGTTTTTTTGTGAAGGAACTACCAAATAATTGTTGCAAAATTAGACCAAAACATTTTTCTAAAATACTAGGACATATTTAATGCACAATTGACGAAATGGTTGGGTGAAAAAAGTTTTGATCCACCTCTCGTGAAAAAGACAAATTGCCGCCGATTCAGCTGGAAGCGGGTCAAATTTGAACTGCAGCTGCCTCATAGTTTGCTATTTATTTTTTCCAAAAATCATTTCTAGTTACATAAGTATCTATTTAATCATAGAAACACAAAAAAAATTCCAAGATTCAACCACTAGCTAGGAACGGTCATTCCCGCCGTTTTGACCGCATTTTGAAACGGGCATAAAAAATTCATAAAAAATCAAAAAATTGGAAAACCTTCGCATTGTGTCATTATATGTGACCAAGTTTCCAGGAAAAATAATAAACTTGTAATACGGTAATTATTTTAAAAAAGTGTTCTCAGAAATGAGCTATCAAGTGTGAAGATTCATGGCTTTCAAGCCAAATGATCAATCTTATGGCCACATTCATGGCATAGTTTGTTCAAATGATCTCATATTGTACACAAGGGTGCATATTGGAATAGCAAACAATGTTGCCTAAGGAAGTTTTCATTTTCGTTGGACGAAAAAACCATTTTCCATTTTTTGAGTGCCCGAAAGGAGTTTTTTTGTGAAGGAACTACCAAATAATTGTTGCAAAATTGGACCAAATCATTTTTATAAAATACTAGGCCATATTTAATGCACAATTAACAAAATGGTATGGTGTAAAAAGTTTTGATCCACCTCTGGTGAAAAAGACAAATTTCTGCCGATTCAGTTGGAAGCGGGTCAAATTTGAACTGCAGCTGCCTCATAGTTTGCTATTTATTTTTTCCAAAAATCATTTCTAGTTACATAAGGACCTATTTAATCATAAATACATGGTTTGGTGGCGATACGTCGAGGGTTGGGCGGTGGCTGAGGGCCCCAACTCTAGAGCGCGTAAACTCGCATGCCCGCCGCGTGGTCACCGCGTGACCGTGGCGTTGCCATGTGTTCTGGGCGGCCTAGGCATGTCTAGTGGGTTGGGCACTCCCCAGGTTGGTGCTAGGAAGAAAATTACAACATAAGATTCTCACGAGGAGACTAATCGATGCTCAAACATGAATTAGCAGCCAAGTGTTTGATTAGCGGTACGGGAAATGTACATGGCTAATGGGCGTGAGTTTTGGCTGAGGATGATCAGTTACTAAGAAGACCATTTTCACAAATTTTCAGCTCAAAAGGAGGAGCCTAGATGGTACTTGCTTTGCAAACCACCACACTGGACATAAATACGAATGTTGAAGCTCGGCTCAAAATAATGAATGGATTGAGCTGGCATTTGGTGGAGGATGGTTATTTGGGCATAGGAAAGCACTGTAGAAAATGGATACTATTTGGACATGCCAAAGTGGTACTTCCTTCACAAACTGTTACTCTGAACAGAATAGGAAAATGAATATTTTTGAATTATTTTTAAACTAGGCAAGGAAGGTTTTTACATATTTGACAAAGATATGACCCAAAGAATTTATGAGATTTTTTTGGGAATTTTGGGAATGACAGAAATATAGGTTGCTTCACAACCTAGGGGAAAAACTGCCACATGGACATGACACATAGGCAAAACTGATGAGGTGGCGCCTAGTCATAGCAACCCACCACAATTTACAAGGCTATGACCATCTATATTGGTCGTTAACAACTAGAAATAAGGCAGCGGACTAGCGCTGTTAGCTTTATGACCATTTCATGTAAGGAAATTATGACCTTTCTGACCAAAATGGTCACAATGGTTTAGGGTTTGGAGCCCCTCGAACAGCTTTTGACCAATTGGTCTCAAATGGTCATAAATCTATGACCAATTCTTCCAGGGTCACTGACAGAAGTTCATAAGTTGACATATTTCTTGTAGTGAATACGGACATGAGGGCATCATGATCATTCTTATAACAACAACATATATATATATTGTCAGATAATTTCTTATGATAAAGTAACAATCTATTCACAATGTCAAGTATGAATCAGAAACTTCATTGAGAACCAACAAACTATGATCTCGGTCATTGAAGCAATTGCAATTTATCATAACATCGGAAAGATTCAATATAAGAGCTTTTCAGCAAGTCCACATACTCAACTATCATTTAGTCTTTCACAATTGCTAACACTCACACAATACTTATGGGTATGGAGTTTCAATTGGACACAGAGAAAGATAGGGGCTTATAGTGTTGCCTCCCAACCTTTAACCTCAAGGGTAATGTCAACAATAATAGTTCATGCTAAATTATATCCAATTGGATATATATGTTAGGATGTTTCCAACACGAGGTGCTTGCCAAAGGATAAAATGTAAAAAGGAAAGGTGAAGTTCACCATGACTCTTGCATAATGTATAATACATGAATAAAAGATAGGCCCTTCACAGAGGGAAGCAGACGTTGTCATGTGATTTTATGGTTGGATGCATGAAATCTTAATGCAAAAGAACGTCACTTTATATTGCCACTTGTGATATGGACCTTTATTATGCAGTCTGTCGCTTTTATTGTTCCCATATCACAAGATCGTATAAAGCTTATTTTCTCCACACTAATAAGGCATACATATTAGGAGAGCAATTTTTATTGCATGCAACATGACAACTTACTTGAAGGATCTTACTCAATCCATAGGTAGATATGGTGGACTCCTCATGGAAAAACTGGGTTTAAGGATATTTGGAAGCACAAGTAGTATCTCTATTTGGTGCAAGGAATTTGGCTAGCATGAGAGGGAAAGGCAAGCTCAACATGTTGGATGATCCATGAAAATATACTTTATTTCGGATATAAGAAAACATAACCCATTACGTTGTCTTCCTTGTCCAACATCAACTCTTTAGCGTGTCATATTTTAATGAGTGCTCACAATCAAAAAAGATGTCCAAGATAGTATATTTATATGTGAAAACCTCTCTTTCTTTATTACTTCCTATTAATTGCAACAATGACCAAAACTATGTTTGCCAACTCTCAACAACTTTTATTCATCATACTCTTTATGTGAAGTCATTACTCTCCATAAGATCAATATGATCTCTTTTATTCCCTCAAGATCATAGCAGGATAGCAAAGCCCTTAACTCAACACTAATCTTGATTATATATAGCTCACGGACTCGATTACATAGCGGGATCATAAGACAAAACTTCAAAACTAAATCATACCAAAACTTTATTCTGCTAGATCAAGATATAACTAAAAGGATCAAACTAAGTAAAACGGTAAAGATAGGAGTGTGATGGTGATACGATACCGAGGCACCTCCCCCAAGCTTGGCAGTTGCCAAGGGGAGTGCCCATACCCATGTGATTATGTCTCCTTCTTCGGAGGTGATGAAGGTGGTGGTGATGATGGATAGTCGCACATCGAGCCTAGGAGTTCCTCCAGTTTGCAGATAATGCCCTTGAGTGCGGTGATATGATCCTTCAACAAAATATTTTCACGTGTGAGATACTTGTTTTGTATGCGAGCTAATTCAATCATCTTGAAAGCTTCAATCTCAGTTGGGGTAAGAAGATTTTTGTGAGGATGAAGGATGTCTTCTTCTTCTCCCGCCGGAGCTTGATCCTCCACGACCTTCTTGATCTCATCATCCCTGTTGATCTCCCCGGGTTCTTCTCTCTGCAGCTCTATCTTCATTAGCCAAGCATCATTGCCTTTATTGTTAGAGGAAGGTGACGACATGATGCCTGGCCTTGACAAATCTGACAGAAAATAGCTCAAAACAAAGACAGAGGATATTCGCGTGATACGGTGGTCAAAACCTTTGGGAGATTATATAACAAATTTTTACTGGCCAAAAGAAGTATCGTGCAAGAAAACGGAGTCCGGAGAGCAGATGAGGTGCCCACGAGGCAGGGGGCGCGCCCAGGGGAGTAGGGCGCACCCTCCACCCTCGTGGACGCCTCGTGTCCTTCCCGGACTACTTCTTATTTTCCTGTTTTCTTAAATATTCCAAAACAGAGAAAAAATGCTATTAGAACTGTTTTGGAGTCGGTTTACTTACCGTACCACATACCTATTCCTTTCCGGAGTCTGAAACATTCTGGAAAGTGTCCCTTATGTATTCCTCCGGGGTTACGGTTTCAATAACATTAGTTTCAACATTTATTGGGTTACCTGAGATGTAATGTTTGATTCTTTGACCGCTCACCACCCTATGACTTGTGCCTTCGAATTTGTTGATTTTTATGGCACCGGAATGATAGGCCTCCTCGATAACGTAAGGGCCTTCCCATTTAGAGAGAAGTTTTCCTACAAAAAATCTTAAATGAGAGTTGTATAACAAAACATAGTCACCTAAATTAAACTCACGCTTTTGTATCCTTTTGTCATGCCATCTCTTAACCTTTTCTTTAAACAGTTTGGCATTCTCATAGGCCTGGTTTCTCCATTCATCAAGTGAGCTAATGTCAAACAGCCTCTTCTCACTGGCAAGTTTGAAATCATAATTGAGCTCTTTAATGGCCCAATATGCCTTATGTTCTAGTTCGAGAGTTAAGTGACAAGCTTTTCAATTAAACCATTTTATATGGAGACATAACCATAGGATTTTTATATGCAGTTCTATAAGCCCATAATGCATCATCAAGTTTCTTGGACCAATTATTTCTAGACTCTAACATCCCAAATTTCCCATTTGGAATGTTTTACAATTATAGATAAGCATCTATGCATATTGTTTGAATTGAGTGGCATTTGAAATATTTCAGAGGCTTCTTGAGTTTGTTTGAATTTGGATTCAAATTGGCAGTTGAATTTATTTCAAAATAATGCCTGGCAAATACTTGAGCAAAAGTATGAGAGGGTAAACATGACACTCCAAAAATGTCAGAATAAAATTATTGCCAAAAAGTTTGAATTCAAATTTGAATTTTATTTGGGTTTTCCAAAAAGTGTTTTTTGTTTGAGTTTTGCCCCTGGAAAAATATCCACGTTGTAGGATTAATTCCCCTGAGAATTTTGATATATATATATATATGTCCTATATAAAAATAATATATATTTTTCTATATTTTCTCTTCTCTCTAATTCAAAAAAAAGGAAAGCCCCAGGCGCCAGCGAGGCCAACCGGCCCAGCCAGCGTCGAGCGTAGCCCAGCAGCAGGCCAGGCGCAGCCCAACAGCGTCGAGCCGTCCTGCCCTAGTGCCCCGGGCCCTATTCCTCTCCACCTCGATCGCCCGCTCGCCTCCTCCCTCCTCTCTCTCACCGACGCGTCGGCTCCACCCCTTCTCCTTCCCCCTCACGCACGCAATGCCGCCCGGAGCATGCCCAACGCCACCGCGGTTCCGATCCTCTCGGGATCATGATCCTGAGACGCCCCCTTGCCCAAGTTGATGCCCTATATAAACCCCGGGCCTCCTCTTCCGAACCCCCCAAAAACCCTGGCTCAAGTTCCACCGTAGCCCACACTCACGCCGAACCAATCTCACTGCTGCCGCCACCGTTCACCGTCGCCACCACCACCGATGAGTCACCCCTTGCCCTTCCCTACTACTCCACCCGAACCCCCTCAACCCCATGCACCTCCCTAACATCCTCTCGTCGCCCAGGAAGCGCCGGAGCCGTCACCCCCGAGCTTGACTGCCGCTCGTTAGAGCTGCTGCTCACCAGGGAGCCGTCACCGTCGCCCCGATCGCCACCGTCGCCCCCGAGCTCCACCGAGACCACCCCGACGCCACACCTCCCCGACCACTCCACCTCCCTCCCCAATCGCCAAAGCCGCTACATGGCCATCTCCCGAGTCACCGCCGGCGTCTCCATCCGTCACCGCCGTCCGCTGTAAGCTCGAGCTCCCCTCCATCGTTGGATCTCATATGTACGGTTTAGATTAGATCTACAAATGGTTAGGTTTATTTTAAGTAGACCGCTTTTAGTTATGGTTTTTTCCGTTGGTTTAGATACTGGTTTTTCTAGATTGGCCAATTGGTTAATTTCTATTAGCCCATAGAAGAATTAGTTTATTTAACGCCTATGCGCTGTTTAGTTTGGCGCGCACACTGTTTCGGCCCAGTAACACTAGTTTTCTTTTTTTTGTTTTATTTCTAGTTTCTGGTTTTTAGCAGAATAGTTCTATTTTTGTTTTTGCATTTTATTTTAGTTGGTTTAGTGTTTTTAGTTGATTATTTATTTGTTAGTTTGCAAATTTCTTGTGGTTTCTGTAGAAAATATGTTTAGCCATGTTCAGATTAATAAAAATAGTTTTATGTTAGTTTTAGTCAAATTAGTTTTTCTGCCATAAATTGAGTTAGGTTGATTATTTTTTAGTGATTATTTTTGCTACTACTTAGTTTAGTCCATGCCTAGCCCCTGAACTTGTTTGGGTATTTTAGATTTAATTAAAAAATTAGTTTTGGCCGAAATCAAGCTTTTCTAGTTTTTTTAGCTAGCTACTGTTTTCCTACTATTCTAGTTAGTAAATGATTTTATTATTAATATGTTATAGTTTATTTTAGATTAGTTTCTGTAGCTATAGAGGATGAACTTTTATTTACAGTAGAATAAATTTATTATTTTATTTTATTTGCTAGGATTGTTTTAGGAATAATAGGAGTTCTATAATAGCTTTTAATATTATTCTTTTTGCCTCTAGTTTGTATGCTGTTTTCCTTTCTGTTAGTTAGCAAAACCAATGTTTAGGTCCTGTTAACTGAAGTTTTAGTAGTATAAAACTATTTCTTAGTTGTTGCTTGATGTGGTGAAAACCCTTATTTGCTTTGTCCGAGTTTTTCTTTGGATTTGGTTTGAGTGCTTGGGTGTTGTACTTCAACTTGCTGTTATGTTATATTGTGCTATACTTATTTGTGTTATTGCTTGACTCGGTAGAATTCCCGGAGTGCGAAGCCTGCTATTACGAGTTGCTAGCTTTCGAAGATCGTCAACCAGACAAGTCATTTGATCATGTTTTTACAATACCTATGATTTTATTGCATTAGAATTACACCTCCCCACCATGCATGAAGTAGGAGAATTTTGTTAAGTTATGTTCTTGAGAAGTATCATGAGGTAGGATGAACCCTTCTCCACCGATGCCCGGGACGATGTAGTTTATTGCTACGCTTTAGTAAACGGGGTTGGTTGAGTGATTCATAAGGGAGATGCAGGAGTCAAGATGATGACAACCCCATGACTTCAAGCTCAAGATGGACTTCAAAATTCACTACTTGGTGGAGGACGGTTGACGGGCACCCTGGAGAAACCAGCGGATGGCCGGGATGCATGGAGAAGCGCCATGACATCTTGTGGAAAGCTTCACCCAGCCGCGAAGAGATGGATGGATACCCCATTGACCGGAAGCTTACGTGTGTGGCCGCAAGACATTATGGGCTCTGGCTTGGTCGACCCTAGGTGTGACTCTGGCCGGACGGTGCTACGAGATGGAGAAGAACGATAGGATTGGATGGGCACCGGCAGTGGCCCAAAGGAACTCTTCAGAAGACCCCGTTTCGTTCGTCCCGTCTTCAAACACCAGGCAGTGCGAAGACTTAAAGGAGGCAATGATTCTTGTGGGTAAAGTGCACAAACCTTTGCAGAGTGAAGACCTAATCGATTAGCCGTGTCCCCGGTTACAGATGATTTGAGCCTCTGGAACTTGGAGTATTTCGGATATCTCAACACTGAACTTAATAAATTAATTGAGGGGGTTATTTAATAATTGGGAATTAGACATTGGTTGGCAGAACCATCTCAATAACTACAAACATTTTTTATTAATTGTAAACAAGTCCTTTGTTGTAGGAAAAAGCTGGCTTTTTGCAAAACAATGAAACTTTGAGCCCCACAGCCAAATTGCATATAGTATTAGTAATTTTAATTGTTGTTCCCTCTTCATGACTTGCCGACATATTCCAAAAGTTCTGACCTACACTGCTGCAATGTCTTATGTTGTAGAGGAGTTTTCCGATTAAGAGTGAGGCTACAATCCATGTTTGGCGGTTGCCCTCTGGAGTCGGATGGACTCGCTATTCGTCTACGCTTCCGTAGCTTTACTTAGTTTATTTCTCATGAGTTGGCCTTCGGCCGAATTTATTATCTTGTAATAAAGACTCGATATGAGAATCATGTAATAAATTCAGGTGTGATTGAACTTTGAATCTTTGCATCAATGTATTGTGTGTGCCAGCATGATCTTGGGATGGTACAGCTACACAGAGACTTGAACAATTTCGGGTCTGGTCGCTACAGATATGGTATCAGAGCACACGCTGACCGTAGGACGTAACCCCTAGGATCGGAAAGCCATAGGAAGAGACCAGTTTACTTTTTGTCTTTACTTTTCCGTATTTTTCTTCCCTGATCATTTCTGACTCTTCTCTGTTCTCAACAATTCTAGAAGACCGTTAAGTTCATCCCAGTTCTGCTCCCTGAGTTTTGCCAGCCCAATGAGACTATGCTTTTTGGCAAGAGGATGGTCCAGATCACCAAGGAATTGAAGATTGCTCTGCCTTCAATCACTGGGACCCCTACGATGGCATTTCGGGATGACCGTCGCTTCAGGATTAAGGTGCACATACCGGGGAGGACGTTCAGAAATCTCTCGGCGCCCATTGACTTCACGTTCATTGCACCCGATTGGATCATCGGGAGATACTTAGTAGTTCATAGTGCACTTGGACGCATACAGGAGGAATACAGGGCCGAGCTTGTTGGATCAGACCACACCATGGTTTCTCATAGGACTGGAGAGGGAGAGATCATCCGGACCAGAAATGACGACTCCGTTCACTCATTTGCCCAAGACTTGGAGGTTCTCATCAGGGCTCTAGAGATCCAGATGCGCGGTAGCATGAAGACGATCCGGAAGTTGCACCATCGTGAACTTGATCTGGAGGCTGCAGCACATGAAGCCCACTATGAGCATGAGGATGAAGTCAAGGATTTCATGGAGAGAGTCGACAAGATGAAGCTGGATGTGACCGCATTAGAGGAGAAGCATGATCTTGGGATGGTACTCTCGGTGTCAAAACCGGCGGATCTCGGGTAGGGGGTCCCGATCTGTGCATCTTACACTACTAGAAAAACCGCTACTAATGGCGCACCTAATTTGGCCATTAATGGCGCATCACTGGTGCGCCATTACTAGCACGCCATTAGTAATTTTTACTAATGGCGCACCACTGGTGCGCCATTAGTATAGGCTACGGTGCGCCATTAGTATGCCTCCCAGGGGCCATGTATACCCAGGTGCTTTGGCATACTAATGGCGCACGACCACGAGATGCGCCATTAGTAACCGCGGCATACTAATGGTGCACTGTCCAGTGATGCGCCATTAGTATGCTTTGTCATACTAATGGCGCACTGTCATGTGATGCGCCATTAGTATGAATATTAGGGTTTTTTTATTTTTTATTTTCTGTTTTTTGCACAGGTTACAAAATGTATAATTTGACAAAATATAGACAGCACACATGAACAACAGATTCATCGAATACAATAGAAGATTAGTCTTTGAATACAATTCATCATATTAGTCTCCGAATACAATTCATCATATTAGTCTCCGAATTGAAAAGACCGAACAAAGATAGAACATTATATTACAAGTCTCGAGACCGCGAGTAGCGAGTTTGTCTTCACATTACAAGTCGATATCGATCATCTAAACTACCATCACATAGAAGAGAGCTGCGGTCATCACGATGAGCATCATCACGATGAAACTCGTCTTCATCCGGTTCCTCCAACGCTCCCTCCCCTCTCCCGCTAGATAGCGGGCGTATCTAGATTCGGCCTCGGCCCTAGTGATGTACCCTTTGTAACTGTTACCGCTGAATCGGTGAACCTGTCTCCGACACTCCTCCCAGTCATCGTAGACTCCGAGAACCTTACCCTTGTACACGACATACATCGGCATCGCTATGCACTAGCCAAATGAAACGTTAGTACCAATTCACAGACAATACATAAGCAATATATAAGTATGCAACAGAACAATCGAAAGAGAAAAGCAAGACATTAATAGCATCGATTACATCTAAGTTGAACGACTCTTGAAACCAAAGAGACATACTACAAGTTCATTAAAGTTTAATTACAACATGAGCCAATCGATGTTTCAGAACTAGACACAGCATCACTGCTTTCGACTCAACTCAAGGGACCGAAGCGTGGATGAAGCCGCCGTCTATCGTGGGAGTCATGAAATAACGGTCGTTGTCAGCCTGCATTTGTAGCATTGTGTCGATGTCACTGTTGGACGGTTGATCGTTGAGGTAGAACTGCCCCGAGGTACGAAGGACATCTTGATGGATGATTTCCGCAAACTCCGACTGGATGCGAAAGAATTCTTGTCGGAGGTCCGCTTCCTGGATTGCCGACACGCTCTTTGCCCAATCTTTGAGTTTACTCGATAGCAGAAGTTGATGATGGTCCCGTACGATCGCCCGCATGTGATGGATGGCGTAGTAGGCACCCTTCTGACCGCCAGGCAGCTGCTTGACGCAGCAGAACGTCGTATTGTGGGAGAACACGTGCTTGCCATACTTACGAATAGGCCTGGTGAAGGTGCCTCCAGATTTGGCGTAGCCGGGGAGAACATCATCAAGAACCTTCTTGACATTTGTGTAGTCTACGTTCGACTGACGGTCCGGGTCGAAATACGTGGCCATGGAATATTTGGGGCTTAGGAGGATGAGCGTGCAACGTGTGTCACTGCAGAAAACACGGAATGTTAAAACAAAAACGATCGAAATGTAAGAATTCATATGTTACGGGCCGGTTGAGGGGAGGACTTACTCGGGAAAGTAAGGCACGAGGAAGTTATCCTTATCTTGGTTTGCCAGAATGACGCCTTCGAGGTAAGAACTCGCGACTTGCCGGTCCCCAGCGCCGCCCAAGATCTTGGCACGCATGTAGAAGGGGTCGACTATCACGATGTCCAGGGTCTTGTCGCGAATGATCCGCATCTCCATACTCAGCGAAAATAGCCGAACGAAGGTGTAGTGCAGCGGATGAAGGTTCAACATAGCGTGGATGTCATCAAAACGCAGGACGATCGTATGCCCAATGGAGTTATCCACAAAGCCCTTGCCCTCTGGCACCTTGGCCGTGAAAACTGGGTATGCCACATCCTTCTCCCTCAGACGCCGCTTCTCCAAAGAAAGAACACTGTCATGCAGACTCCGCATAGCACCGGTTGCAGCATTGAGCATATTTGTCGGTAGCATCGCCCTACCCGCCACATGCACCCTCCTCGAGATATCCTGCGGTGAAGGTGGCCCGTCCTGAGCACGGATCGTACTCTGTGCCGGCTGGCTCGCACCCTTCTTAGTCTTTCTTTTGCGTGCCTTCTTCTCCTGTAATGGGACCGAGTTTTGCTCACAGACCGCCTTCTTGAGTGTGTTGGGGCTGATAATATTTCGCACCTCGCCTATCTGAGGCTCGGTGAAGTCGGCAGCTGGAGGCGTCTCCTGAGAGCTGAACGCCAGACGGCGCCTGTTGCAACTTGGCTTCTCCGTGGTACCAGCTAGATCGCACACGTCTTTTGTTGGGTTTGGTTCTTGAGAAGGAGGCCCCATGAAGTCGCCATCGTACCCATTATCGGCAAAGTACTGATCGACGTTGCGAAATGTATCATCGTCGTCGTCATCATCGTTCTGATCTTGTGCCATATGCATGTTTGGATCCAGTGGCATAGGGATGTCCGGCACCGTTGCTGCGGTCTTGCCATGGGGCCGACTTGACGCCGGCACGACTGGCGGTGTTGTCTTTGGGGTGGTGTCCCCCGCCGCCAAACGAATCTGGATCTTCGGCCAAAGCAGGGGCCAGCTCAAGCATGCGCTTAGGGTCATCACGTCATCATCGTCGGCCCCGACGGGTCGAATCGGAGGTAACAACTCGTCGCAGCCTGGCAGCACCCGAACCAGTTGAACCCTAAACAAGTTGGGTGGCATCTGGGTACCATGGAACAAGGGGTTGCCCGGTTGAACTATTTTGCCCTTGGCGACATCGACCAACTCGTTGTTCACGAAGTGGAGGAGAGTGCACGGAACGTCGGCGGCGCCCTGCGAAAACATGTAGGGCGTCAGGGATGCCCAGTCAAAGGGAAGGAGATGAAGTCCTCGGCCGAGAGAGGCTTAATTAGTTACCGTGATGATGGCGTCGGGCTCGGCTAATGAAGAGGCACCGCCAACGGCGGGCGTGCAGTTGACGGAGGGGCCGCTTGCTGCAGAGGTGCCGGCCGGCGTACACCCGGGTGCATTAAGCTCCCGTGCCGGCGTCGGGGACACCAATGCCGCCTCCGCCGGAGGCACCAATGGCCCCGCCATCGCATTATGCGAGTTGCTAGCCGTGAAGCTAGGAATTGGGGGCGGCCCCTGTTGGCCGCCCACAATCCACGCACTCAACCCCGAGATCAAGGTAGGCACAATGACGGTGATCGTCGCTCCGAGTCGTTGTTCCACTTGCTCTTGGACAATCTCCGGCATCCGCGCCACCTGTGCCTTGAGTTCTTGAACCTCTCGCGCCTGGCTTTCCGAGCTGGTCTTTTTCTCCTTCCGCACACCAGCAGTATAGTATGACCCCCATTTTGTCGACAAGCCTTTCCGGCCACACGACCAGCTGACGTCGGCTTACTGAGCTTATCCTTGTTCTTCATTACATTCAACCCCCTATTTAGAGTGGTGTCCCAAGGGTTGCTCTTAGTCGACCCCGTGCTACTGCTTTCAGTCGCCTGCGGAAGGAATGTGAACCATTTAGAAATTTGGCTTCATTAATTAGAATGCAACCATATGGAGCTAATTACGCGGGGGTGTATTCCTTACCAGAACAAGCTCAAGCTGCCTGGTCTTTAGATCCGTGGTAAGCTCCTTTGTTTTCGGGTCCTTCTTGTACCGGGCCCTGACAAAGTTCCTGGTCTGCTTGTCACCGTATTTATCGAAGAGGGGCGGTAGGCCTTGCTCGGCACGGTCCGCCTCCTCCTTGTCCCATATAGGCTCCGCCACTCTGTAACCGCCGGGACCGAGTGTGTGTTCCCCTATGTTCAGCTCCCGCATTTGTTTCCCCCACTCACTTGATTGGGAGTTTGCGGTGCTCGAGCAATTGATCTTGAAGTCATTGTAGTCATCTTCGGTGATCGAAGGATTTTTCTCCTTGATCTTCTGATAACTCTCACCTTTCTCGATCATTCTCTTCACATTGCTTTTCCAAGTAGACAGGGCCTTGCTCATCTTCGTGAGGGCAGCATTGTTCACTTTATTCCCTTTGAGGCTTGTGTTTGCAAATTCAGCAGGGAACTTGTATCGTTCGTGCAGCTTCGTGAAGAGGAGGTTGCGCAAATTCCCTCTGTCAGGATGCCTCAGGTTCTCGGTGTTGATCGAGACGGTGCTCCGGACAATGCACCCGAGCTAAAGCGAGTACCCCTTGACTATTCGTTCGGGCGCCGTTGGATTCCCGTTGGAGTCCACTTCAGTAACTTCCTCCTTGAGGGTGCGGAGCACGGTCAGGCGCCGGTCCTTCCGTTGCCTCTTCGGTTGGCTGCCATCTGTGCGTGCGCCGCCATCATCAGTGGTGGCATCCTCGGCGGCACCATCAGTGGTGGCATCAGTGTGGTCATCCTCGGCGGCACCATCAGTGGTCTCAGGATCGGTGGGGAAGGCGGAGGCCTCATACAAGTGAGGTTGTTCCTCCATCTCCTGGGACAGCTCCCAGAATGCCTTGCCGCCCGAACCCCCGGCCTCATCGCTGTGGGCCATGTTTCTCTCTAAATAGAAACAAAGTTTGGTCAAAAAGTTGGTTATTTTCAAGGAACAAGATCATGGTCTCATCATTTAGGGTTTGTCGACACCGAGGCATCCTAAAATCTAAGCTTTTATCATTGAGGGTTTCTCGACGCCGAGGCACCCTAAAAGCCTAAGCTTTCGTCATTTCGGTTTTATCATTTAGGCATTAGTCACAAGTACGCCGGGGCACTTGATCCTACTTAATTAACTACTACGATACCCCGGCCCATGCATTAGTCACAAGTACCCCATATGTCCTATTTTTAGCAAAGTCATGCTAAAATTCACGGAAAATTTCAGCATGACCTTTGCTGAAAATAGGACATATGGAGTACCCGAATTTGCCGGAACAGAAGTTAATCGACATTCTGGCAAACTCAAGGGCCTCTCGGGGTACCTGCAAAATCATTTTCCCAGGTGGACATGGATGCAATGTCACATGTCATATGGATCCCACACCCACAGGAGCTGGTGAAGCTTCATGTGTATTTCACGAAAACCAGCCTGACTAAAGAGCTTTATGTAGAAAACAAATCACTCCACCAGCTCACACAGGATCATCCGTCTAAGCAATTACTCAAAATGGGCACTAGCAGCAAAAAGGGAAAATGCAATTTATGGCACATAGATGTTGATCCACTGACATTCATAAATTTCAGAAGAGAAAACAGCAGGCATTGCGCATGCAGTATTTACTGCTAACCAGGGAGAAGAGGTTCTTATTTTCACTCCCAACAACAAGCAGGAAAACGTCTACATCGATGCACTCGGATGAAGAAAGTGCAGCATACATATAGTTCATAACAGAGTGCACTGTGTGCAGAAATAGGAAGCGTACTATCAATCATCCACATATTTTTCGACAAAGATCAATCATCTATATAGTAAGGGATAGCTAAATTCGCACTTTACTAAACAAACTATCCCTCAAGTTATGCTATGAAAACATATTCAGTTTTTGAGACACCAACAATTAAGAACCTACAGACAAGTATTAAGAGAGCAGCTACACTAGGATTAAAGAAATTGACTCCTAACTACTACCCAGTTCAGCGTTGAGACTCCACCAATTAAGGTCCTACATAGTAATAGACCATCTAAAATAGCATTCCACTACTACCCACTACAAGCAGTATGTGCTAAACTAGCATGTCACTACTACAGACTAGATTGGAAACTGGGTCCTAGCAGCTACATATTCAGTTTGCAACATAACCAATCAAGACCCTACAAGGTGCCACTTGTTCATCCTACCAAGAACAGCAGCATCGAGAAAAGCCCCATATTTCATGCACTCTGCTTCTACACAAATGTGCTCTGCTCCTAGCTAGTTTCAGCTCAGATCTGATTACTCTTTGCTCTTATCCTGGTTTAGATCTTGTGGTAATTAAATAAATGTCCGTATATGCAATTGCAGACCAAAACAAAACTACAATTAACAGCCCCTGTTTTATTGCAAGTAAATTTGCTATCTTATACTCCCTCCTCTCTAGATTAGAGATCCTGCATGTAAATCTAGGTTGTCTATTTTACCAACATAACAATACATATCACAAAAGTTATACCGTTAGTAGAAAGTACAATAAATCTTCAGCAAGAACCAGTAAGGTCCATATAGGGCTCTGGCTCCAACTATATCATGTTTTATTTAAACACAGTATGTTTCAATTCCTCCTCTATACAAATCTTGAGCAAGGACCAACATATCTATATTACTATATAGTGTACGAGTTTTGAAGATTTGAATCTCAATGATAGGAAAGAATCTGAACCGTTGATATAGTCCATCAAATGGTCCAAAATGTTGGGATTCGCATCTATAGTGCCAGCTACAATGCATCTGCAGTATAGTAAAGATTCTGCTGTTTTCCAGAACCATCTACAAACAAGAAAAGTTCACCTGCTTGCTACTGTTGTGCATTTGTGTGTGTAGCAGGCCGAACCGAGCATACAAATAGACAGGCAGTCTGTGGCAGCGTGCACACTAATCACGTTGGCAAGGAATGAGGTGATGTTTTGGCCTTTTGGGACAGTTCTTAGAGTTGGCTGTACTATAAGATACTACTTGGGGATGGCTTGAGAAGTATTCAATGGTGGTTAGCGCATATGCATATCTGATGGAATGATTAGAGAGTTTTTGGATGGAGAAAAAGAAGCGAGATAGTCTCGACCATGGAACACAGCGATGAACATTTCCTTTCTGAAAAATATTGAAGGGGGCTGGAAATAAGAAAAGAAACTTTTGTTATACCTCGCAAAAAAACTTTGGTTGTATATGAGAAAATATACGGGAATAAAATAAATATGGAAATTAATCTGTCCAGACTTATTATATGCAAACCCGTTTATGTTTCATTTTTCATTTTAAATAAAATTTATAGTTTGAGAATTGTTCTTCTCACATTGTAATAACTCATATATATCTCAATGGACGACTAATAGAATTACTTTATTGCTTGCTGTAGGGGGCAAAAAGTAGATAAGTTTTCAACATTATGATAATCAACAATGAAATCAATCACAGCAACTAAATATCACAGCAACATTATGATAAGTTTTCAACATTGTGATAATCAACCGAACTAGAGATATCGGGAACTAAACTATCAACGAAATCAATCACAGCAACTAAATTGATCCAGCCCAAAAACGAAACGATAAAGATCACCGATCCGTAGAGCCACGCGTGAGGAGGCGTAGGGGAGGGAGGGAGGGAGGGAGGGGAGGGGAACCTTTCTTGGGCTGCTGGCGATGGGGATCGCTGCTTCTGCTATGATGGCGGAGGCCGCGCTTCCGCTCCCTGGTTCGGGGCGGCGGGGCGACGGACGGTGGTGTCGGGGAGGCGGGGCGACGGTGGT